>NW_018745336.1:149237-166578 GCF_001683475.1 Chenopodium quinoa
AATCCTCACATTTTGCTTCATTTTTTCTGGGTTATGAAATTAGAGCTTCAAAAACCCTAATAATTCAAGATCATAGTATATAAATTAGTGGGTGTTCTCCAAATGTGGTTATAGCAAATGGGTCAAAGTCAGAATTCTGATATAAGCAGCAAATGTTTCAGATTTTGTTATTCAAAACTGAGGGAAAGAGAGTAATATTCAATTTAATTTAGTGGGATTTTGAAGGGTGTTCATTGTTGCTGTTTGTGGAAGCTTTAACAATGGCTAGACGTCATGGGTGGGAACTCCCTGCTCATTCTTTGCAGGTACATTTCTATTTTACAGTTACTTCGTTTTGGTTTTGTTTATGGTAGTGGAGATTTCAGCTAAAGTGTCAAAAAATGTGATTTGATAATAATAGCATTTACATCAACTCCTTTATTAATAAAGTCATGAACCCGGCTCGAATTCGGATTTAGTCGGAGACTAGTAGGCTCTAGATTGTCGGGTTAGCTACCCTGAAAGAAATGATAATGGTATTATTGTTTGTAGCAAAACTTAAATTTAGTGATTTTTGTGTTTATTGCTTTCGGTTGAGAGAATTTTTTTTTTTGAATTTTTTTTTAAAAAAGGTGGATCTTTACGTTTCTTCGTTGCTTTTCTTAGAATTGTGAATTGTGCAAGTTTTTGGTCTGATTAAAAGTATGGCGATCTGTATTTTAGGTACTTGTTGTTTTGTTTCGTTTGTTATTTTGGATTTATTTAAGTATATATATACTTCATGATGGGTTTTCTTTTTTGTCTTCTGAGTGTTGTTTTAATTTTTGATAAAAGTTTTGGTTTGCTTCATTTTGTCCACTATTAGGGATGGTAGACTGGTAGGTTAGTTAGGGATTCTTAATTACGGACTAATTGCTAATTTCCCCCTTAATCTTCTAATGCAGTAAAAAAATAAAATAAAAAAAAATTATAGTGATTCTAGTGGAAGCAATTGATGTGACCAAAGTAAAGAGAAAATTGAATTTAGGTAGCACATCAGTGTCATAAAAGTGAGTAGTTATCTTTTGTGCCTTTTCTGGTAGTGTAAATCAAGTGAGTTGGTGGTAGGAATTACAAGTTGTTGACTGTTGGAAGCAACTTTTCTTGTATGACTTGCATGAATTTCCACAAGCTACATAATATTCTTGGTTGTCACTTATGTGTTTATTTTTACTGTTCTTTAGTATTGCCACTTCGTGCTCCAAATAGATTTGTGTTTGAACTCTTCCCCTGTTCCCCTAAATGAGATTCAACATTAGCTGTTAAATTGAAGCTCTTTTATTATTTTGCTGGAAAATTATAATAGGTACATACATTGATGGGTGTCTCAATTACATGGAAGTATGAGAGCATCACGTTGTATACTTTGACTAATGGTTTTGTTCTGTTTCAATATTTTTGTTAGCATTTTAATAATGATGGTCGAACATCTCTGTTACTTGCTGACAGGTCTGAGACTCTGAAATTATAGGAGGGTGGGATTAGGGGTTTGGTGATGTCATGGGAGCATAAAGATTAGTAACTATGTGGCAGTTCACAAATGTCTTGGATGATTATTTGTTAGTTGTTACAGATGCCTACTGATGGGTGTAAGGAGGAAGCAATGAATTAGTTTGTTGGGCAGTGGCAGTGTACTATTGATTATATAAGGAAGTCCTGATATTAATGCTGTGTTCATGTATTTGATCCCTCAAATTTTCGTGGTGTTTGCTTACAATGAGCCATTTCACTGAGTAATTTACCTAAAAGAAATCTATAATTGGTTTTTCCTGTTTTTCTTGTGGAGTTCAATGCCTGAGACACGAAGATCTGTTATGTTCCCAAACATTTAAACTACGTAGATCTTTGTTAGATGAATGATTACCTCTTTGAATTTGTGATCACGCATAAATGAATTTATCTCTATGTAATAGACTGGCTTTAGAAAGGGTAATTTCAGAAGGCTAGTATTATTATTAGGTTATGGTCCTTAGCTTTATTATAAATAGAGAGAGGGTAGAAAGAGGAGGGTAGGCAGAAATTTGTTGGGGAAACCTAGAGAGAGTCATGGCCTAAAGCCATTTTGGAGAGTTATGAGCTAAACTTACTATTGAAGATTGATAGCCTTAAGCTATTAAACCTATCCTTTGTAAACCTTTTGCCATTTTCAATCAATATTCAAGCTTTAATCTTTATTTACTTGCAATATTAAATCAGAATTATAAACCAGAAAAAACAGTTCATCACACTCTAATGGAGAATCTGCAATGGGTTTGAAATTTATATAAAACTGTCCCTTCTATTTGATGGTATAAAATTTATATAAAACTGTCCCTTCTATTTGATGGTATAGTAGGTCAGCTGGTCATTTCCCCCTTGTTTATGCGATAGTATGCTACTGTGCCAATTTAAATGACAAATTTAAATAGTTTATTTCTTGCTAAATTTGTAGCTCCTAACATTTTTTTTTAATCTTTGTTGTGACCAGATTGTGGCTATTACAGTGTATTTCCTGCTAACAATTGCATATTATGCGTTCTTTGCACCCTTTGTTGCCAAGGATGTATTTTATGAGTATCTGGCTATTGGTGGTTATACTTTTCTGGTAAGATTTGACCCTTCCACGTAATCTTTTGATTGCTGACACTCTATAATAATTTTATAAGCAAATTATAGCACCAGATAGAGGTCCATGGAGCACATAAATCTCTAATTTATTCTAATACCCATTTGGATGTCATATTATTGATAATCTTACCATCAATCCCCCAATGATCATTCATATTGTATATTAATACGTGCAGGCCTTGGGTGTGCTCATACTTTATGCTAGAAGCACAGCTATTGATCCAGCTGATCCTGGTATTCTGATTGAACCAGACAGAACCGCTAGGTCACAATGTGAAGCCAGTTTGCCAGGTCAGTTCAAGTTGCATTTGTTGTGTCTTCATCAGGAATATTTAATACATAGTACACTTCGTTATGTGGAGTGAGTAAGAGATTGCAATAACCTAATTATTTAATACCAGCACAAAAGGCCAAAAGTGTTTCGGCATACTAGTATTTGTGTTCCAATATGCATTTTACCAATACGCAATTTGTGGGGGATGGGGGCATAAAAATCCTGCAATGTTTTAAGGGTCTCCAAACCTATAAGGCAGTGATCAGGACTCGAGTGTTAGGTAACATTTGTGTTCATAAAAATCTTGCATTGTTTCGAGGGTCTCCAAACTTACGAGGCAATGATGGTGATAATTGGGGCAACTGGTTTTTTTGTTGATATATGCAAATGTATCGTAGCAACCTATTGAATTTAGGGACATTTAGCTTCAAATCTAGCTTTTGCTTTTGCTCACAAGGCTTTCTGAGCAGGTAACGCATCTTCAATAGAAGAGCCATGCAAAGCTGAGTTTGGGGTTGGTGAAAGGTCAAATGCACAGCTAACTTTTTGTTCAAAAGTTGGAGGAATCTTTTGTTTTTGCCTGGTGCGAGAAGATTGTCGAGATGATGAGGAGGCTCTTCAGCCATCATCAGGAGAAGAAGAAGCTTTATTTTGCACATTGTGTAATGCTGAGGTAAAGGATCATTCATCTTGACAAATTGCTTGAGTATGAGATGATATTGCTTTCTTAGCAAATAATGCAGATTCATGTTTACCGTTGCCAAATTTGAGTGGGATCTTTCTCTGTTTGTTGGTGGGGTGATCCGTTTATTAGTGACTGGAATTATATAACTAAGAGCAACAACATTATTGGGTTTTACATTTCACTTGATCAGAAGAAGTCATGAAGTTAAACTTCACTAGTTGTTGTCTTGTAGGTGCGTAAGTTCAGTAAGCACTGCAGGAGTTGTGACAAATGTGTTGATGGGTTTGACCATCATTGTCGGGTGAGTTTTAATATATTAGTACTTCGATATTATTTCCTAGTTGTGGACTGAATGCATTATTCCATAGCCCGAACTATAAACATTCTGTTCAGGAAACGGAATTGACTATTCACTACCTCTTTTGGTGAAGGAAAACGAATTTCTTCATTGTTAACTCCTATTGCAACTGTCTTTAAAAAAAAAAAAAAAAAAAAACTCCTATTACAACTTATAATTTTGTCTACTTCTTTTGTGCAGTGGCTGAATAACTGTGTTGGCAGGAAAAATTATTTTACATTTGTGACACTTATGGCAATGAGCCTTCTTTGGGTGAGTCCTGAAAAATGTTAACAATTTCCATTTTTTTCTAGTTGCATCGATCTTTCTCCATCTCAACTTGCTAAATATGGGATACATGTTGCATTTTAATGACAGCTTGTTGCGGAATGTGGCGTTGGCATTTGGGTCCTTGTTCGCTGCTTCGTTTTTAAAGAGGCCACTGAACATCAAATAATTGAGAGGCTTGGAGATGGATTTTCACGCCCTGTTTTTGCTACTATAGTGGTACTATTTATGGCTTTTGTCACAGAATTTTTCTGCTTATGCTTTATGCTATTTTTTTTTTCCAGCATTATGTGGTTCTTGAGGTCAAATCAGAGGCAGTGTCACTTCTCTTTTGGTGTTTATATGGTAGTTAAAATGGAGATGCTTCAATTGCAAAAGAAAAATGTTAGGACAAATTAGCTTTATTTGCTACAAGGAAGATGTATCTGAAAAAAATATAAAATATAAAAGGATTTATCTGACTGTACTTATTGGTGGTGGTGCTTTTGTCAGTCATAGTTTCTCTGGCTGTATACACTTTTCCTTTTTTACAAAAATAAATAAATAAAGAAGCTTGAAGAAAGATGAATAGAGACAAAGTAAGAGAAAGTTTAGGGATTAAGACTTAGTAGAGATAAAGTAAGAGAAAGTTTGGGGATGCTGATAAAATATGTAAGATGAAATTTAATTGAAAATGCAAGTGTGATGTGTACTTTGAGGTGGGCGACTAAGGGAGTACAAATTTTGTTTTTACTCAATTAGCATATATTTCTCCTTGTAGAAAATGTGATGGACCATTTTTGTTCCTGTTGCTGTTTGGCTTTAAAATACTTGTGTAGATTTATCTGTATCATGGCCATAGCTATCCCTGTCGCTGTTTTCTTTTGAAATTTGATTCTGATATTGTTTTTTCTTCAGGCCCTTGGCACACTAGTCTCCTTTCTGGCTATCATACCCCTGGGAGAACTGTTCTTCTTCCATATAATTCTTATCAGAAAGGTCTGAATTTCAATTATCTCAGCCCCAAATTATTTATTCTGGTGCTCCGCTCCCTTGTTCCATCAAAAGTTTTTCTAAACATGTGTATTTCAGTGAATTATTGTGCTGCAAACTCTTTTGCATCCCATCTCTTTCCTTTTTAAATCATACAATCATTCCTACAGGGCATTACAACTTATGAGTATGTTGTGGCTATGCGGACTCAAAGTGAACCACCTGGACCATCAGTTGGTGGTGATCAGCTTAGTCTACCATCTTCACCAACAAGCTCTGCAGTGACTGCCATAAGTGGACGAAGCTCTGTTGGGATGGGTTTGCAATACAAAGGAACTTGGTGTACTCCACCAAGAATCTTCATGGACCAACAGGTAGTTTAATAGTCTTATGCTAAGAGTATTTGTTTGTGAAAGTTGGATCCGTTTGTTTTAATGGAAAACAATTTTTTGGGAAAATGATTTTTCATGGAAAATAATTGTCAAGAGAAAACACAATTGTAAAAATAGTTTTCCATTTTTTGTTTCCTTACAATAAAAATTATAGAAGGGAAAAATAGGAGTGGAAGATAGCAGATGGTTTAGAGGAGAGTTGAGGGATGTAAGCAGTAGAAAGGAATATGTGGCATACCTTCTTTATGAAAGGAAAACATTTTCCATCAAAATCAGTAATCCATCCCAATTTTGCCAATGTATAACAAAAGACAAAATTACCTCTTCTTGAAACCCTTTTGACATTAGGACCCTTTTAGCACATTGTAAATCAAACATATCTGCTTACAATGCTATAGGACAGGGTGACAAGTGAAGGTCTGCTGTCAGGATAAGATGTTTCTATACTAACAATGGGGCTGACGGATCTATCTGTGGAAAAAATCTTGCGTATGACCCCTTAAACTGAAGGAACTAATTTGGAGTAATAATCTATAAGCTGTTGCTTTAGAGCCACAAGTATTTTGCCTCCAAGGAAATTTATCTTCATTCCCTGCCCACACATCTTTTGTTAATAGAATTTTTTATTCTTATGCAAACACTAAGTAGCAACTGGAAGCCCTAACTCGTATCTACGTATCTTCTGGATATGAATATTAAATATTACGGAGTAATTGATTAGATTTTGATTCAATTTGCTAGTTATATTCACTATGTGTTCTCCCTGCTCACTTGGGAGACAATTATGTTTCATAGAAGAAGTACAATTTGTGGCCAAGTTTAAGTTTTCTACTGCTTAGTGTCCATACTAATAACAATTTTCAAGTGTCAATAATCTGAAATTTGATTTTGGTACTTGAGGCAAATCGAAAAGTAAAGTCTATCGAAGGTGAAATGTTATCAACAGGGGTTTTAAGATTAAGGGGTAGGTATATGTGCTCTTGTATCTGTCAAACATGTTCTTTATCTAAATGAAAATTGATCTCTTTCTCTGTCTCTTTCTTGCTTTTCTTGAGCAGGATGAAATTGAACATCTAGAGCCTGGAACTGTGCCATCTACTGTGGACCCAGATGCTATACAACCCACTGATAAGGGGAAAAGGGTACCCCAGCGTCCTGTCAAGATTAGTGCTTGGAAGCTTGCAAAACTAGACTCTAAAGAGGCAATTAAAGCTGGTGCCAAAGCTCGAGCATCATCATCTGTACTACGCCCAGTCAGTTCTCGACCCCACCATTATCACAGTGATCAGTTATCTAGCAGCAATGTGAGTGGGCTAAGCAGTCCTATGAGCATTAAGTCATCAGGATTTCTTAACCGAAACTTGAGAGTAGGAATACCAAGGCTTTCTTCTGCGAAGAATTCTTATCCACCAAGCAGGGCAAGCAGGGAGGATATCGAGACATCTGCCCGCAGTGTAAGTAACATAAGTAGCCCTCCTCACGCATCACAAGTAGCTACCCCTTCTTCGTTGCCCTCAAATACAGATCACTTTAATCCCATGTACCAATCATCAGCAAATCAGTCCCCTTTATCGTCAAGAGCAGTTGAGCTGAGTGATAACGCAGCTTCTTCTTCTAGTTTGGCACGACCACCTGTGAGGAAAAACGAGCCAAACGTCAGAGAAAGCACAAAAAATACAGTTTACTGGGATCCAGAAGCTGGAAGATTTGTCTCAGCTGCTTCTAGAGGTGCAGGTGTTTCTTCCTCTTCAGCAGCTCCAAGGGCTGAGCTTTCATATACTGGTCAATCCATTTTCTTTGGTGGTCCTCTCGTGAACGAGAATTTGACGAGAGGAGCCAGAAGTACTGGGGGGTCAGGAGCTGCTGGAGGAGCGGGTGAGAGAGAAAGAGGTGGGAATTTTCGGCAGGGCCGATCACAGAGGGGTGCGCAGCTTCCTGTGTTCGTTCCTAGTGATTCCCAGTCAGGCCAGCTACCTTCAAGGTTGCCTTGAACAAACTATTTTCTTCACTATACAGCTGATTTAGATCCTAGAATTCAGTGATTTTTTTTCCTTAGCTTTTTTTTCATTTGGTCTTTTATATTTTATTGTGCAGCTACTAATAGTTAGGCAAATTTTGCATCATATTCCGGCAGTCAATGCAAAAGAAATTTGATCAATCTATCATCCCTCTGTAATCAATTTCCAATTTCCACTTGAGGCCTGAGTGCTGACTGAATTAATACTGTGCATGCATTCTAACATTTATCTTTAACTCATTTGGATCATTTTTAATGCTCATTTGCTCAATTTTGGAAGCTTGCAAAACTAGACTCTAAAGAAAAGAAAAGAAAAGCAAAATTGTTTAATCTAATATTATATATAAATAAAGTAGGCATTTTTCGAGAGCATTTGGTGCGCCACATAAGCAGAAGTATTATTTCGGCCAATTAAAAGTTAGATTTGTATTTTATTTAAGAATTAAAAAATTCACTCGCCACATAAGCAAAATGACGAATGAAATTTAAAAATTTTGACACGTAGGTAAAAACGACGAATAATGATTTATTAAGATTTAAATTATTTTAAAACTAAAAGTTATCTTTTTTAAAAGATAATCTTTTGATATTAGGATTTATATTAAAAAAAAAAACTATAAATTATACAATCACTTTAAAATTAAATATTTGAAAAAGGAAAATATAGTTCATTTTGTTTTTAAGAAGATGTTCAATCAATTTTTTAAGAAAAAAAAACTTTTTAAAAGAAATATAAATTATTAATAATTAACTAATATTGTTCAATTTTTTTTTAAAAAAAATTAAATATTATTCAAAAAAAAAAAAATAACAATAACGTTAGATAAAATTTTTTATAAGAAATTTATTTGCTACTCCACAAATATATAAGATAAGATGATATTAAAGATTTGTATACATCCTCTCAAAAATATAATTTTGATTTTTTTAAAAATTGTAAATAGACAATATATATATACTATACAAAAAACACAAACATGTGAATATTATTTATCTACACTTTTTCATGGTGTAAATTTTTTTCAGGTTTAATTCGTTGATTAACAAAAAAATATTGGAAATAATGCAAGTATATCAAGGCTTTCTGATGGTAAACAAAATAAATTGATTGTTATTCATTATTTTATAAGATGTATGTTTGTTTTATTTTACCTAATCTAATTATGTTACTTATCGTATTAAATTTTGTGTATTATAGTTTCTGGTAGAATATCTATATTATTATGGTAAAAGTCATTGTAGTAGTGTATACATATAACTCTATTATTAAGGACATATGATAATGAAATTTCATTATAAAGATTTAATTTATTCAATTAGATTAATTTTAGTAATGCAACACTCTTGGTAGTATATATATATATATATATATATATATATATATATATATATATATATATATATATATATATATATAATATATATAATATATATTTCATTTAACTATTTATAAATTTATAAAGTCATATCATTTACTATTACTCCCACCGTCTTTATTTTAACCCTGTAGTTTTGGGTTTATTTTATTAATTTTTCATTGTATAAAGTTGATACGGAGTAAAAGAATAATGGTCTAAGTTATTGTTTGTGAAAGAAAATAGTGATTCTATAACTATATATGTATAGTGGAACAATGTGTTTTCGTTATACAAATGAATCATAGGTTACAAAAATACGAACAAGATTATGATTTTATTCTAATATCTATCATACTTATAATTTTCATATAACTAATATTAGTAAATTAAGGTTGCATTATAAGTTGCATAAAAATAAAACAAATAATCCGTTTTCTAACAAGCAAAATAAAAAAATAAAATTATAGGGTTAAATTAAGAAAATAATCTTTTCATGAGATTTATGTATAAAAAACCGTGCAACTGTTGCACGGGCTTCCATCTAGTTAATAAGAATAAAAAAAAACATTCGTCGGTTACATCTAGCTTAGCTAGAAGTTTATAAAAAAGTCATTGTATTCTTAGATTAATTATTTGTAATTGCTTCTTTCTATCATGCTTTTTGCAAATTTTAAACCACAATATTCTTTATTAACACTACAAGAAAATAGCTCAAGGAGGGCAAGTTTATTGTGGCAAAGAGGACGACTTGAATTTTGCCTTCTTATAAACCATCAAGTAAGACATATATAACTCGCCCTATTTCCTATCAAAGAGGGTGAAAAATGGGTTGTCTTAAATTTGATCAATAAGGGCGATTGAATTAAATTCGCCCTCTTTGATTGTATACCTATAGTGAAAGAACCGAAGACTGATATTAGTAAACCACAGCTTACAAACGGTTCATAGCACGAACATCATTATACGTTATCAATTCAAACCTCAATATTGTCAAAAAAAAAGAAATTATATTTATTGATTAAAATTGTTCAGTACATAAAAATATTATGATAATGAAATAGTTGTAAAAACAAAAATAAGGACATATTTGTTCGGTTGTTCCTAGTACAAGTATCGTTACTCATGGGATAGCAGGGACGACTTGAAAGAGAAAAACATCCATCGTTACTCATGGACAGCAAGGACTTGAAAGAGAAAAGCATCGGCTCAAGAGTAGAAGCCTCTCTTAGCAGATTGATAAACCACCTCTATAGTTCCGATTTCCAAGTTCCATAAAACAATTGAACATTTGCTTCTTAAGGCAATTCTACAAAACTGTTCGTAAATCTGATTACTTGGCACTGTGTCATGGATTTGGCACTGTGTCTACTGTGGACCCAGATGCTATACAACCCACTGATAAGGGGAAAAGGGTACCCCAGCGCCTTGTCAAGATTAATGCTTGGAAGCTTGCAAAACTAGACTCTAAAGAGGCAATTAAAGCTGGTGCCAAAGCTCGAGCATCATCATCTGTACTTCGCCTAGTCAGTTCTCGACCCCACCATTTTATGACAGTGACCAGTTATCCAGCAGCAATGTGAGTGGGCTAAGCAGTCCTATGAGCATTAAGTCATCAGGGTTTCTCAACCGAAACTTGAGAGTAGGAATGCCAAGGCTTTCTTCTGCCAAGAATTCTTATCCACCAAGCAGGGCAAGCAGGGAGGATATCGAGGCCTCTGCCCAGAGTGTAAGTAACATAAGTAGCCCTCTTCACGCATGACAAGTAGTTACCCCTTCTCCGTTGCCCTCAAATACAGATCACTTTAATCCCATGTACCCATCATTAGCAAATCAGTCCCCTTTATCGTCAAGAACAGTTGAGCTGAGTGATAACGCAACATCTTCTTCTAGTTTGGCCCGACCACCTGTGAAGAAAAACGAGCCAAACGTCAGAGAAAGCACAAAAAATACAGTTTAGTGGGATCCATAAGCTGGAAGATTTGTCTCAACTGCTTCTAGAGGTGCAGGTGTTTCTTCCTCTTTAGCAGCTCCAAGGGCTGAGCTTTCATGTACTGGTCAATCCATTTTCTTTGGTGTTCCTCTCGTGAACGAGAATTTGACGAGAGGAGCCAGAAGTACTGGGGGGTCAGGGGCTGCTGGAGGAGTGGGCAAGAGAGAAAGAGGAGGTGGGAATTTTCAGCAGGGCCGATCACAGAAGGGTGCACAGCTTCCTGTGTTCGTTCCTAGTGATTATTAGTCAGGCAAGCTACCTTCCAGGTTACCTTGAACAAACTATTTTCTTCATTATACAGCTGATTAGATCCTAGAATTCAGTGATTTTTTTTCCATTTGGTCTTTTTTTATTTTATTTTGCAGCTACTAATAGTTAGGCAAATTTTGCATCATATTCTGGCAGTCAATGCAAAACAAATTTGATCAATCTATCATCCCTCTATAATCAATTTCCACTTGAGGTCTTGAGGCCTGGGTGCTAACTGAATTAATACTGTGCATCCATTCTAACACTCCCCTCAAAGTGAAGAGCATTTATCTTAAACTCATTTGATCAATTAACAAAATTGATTAATAAGAATTAAAAAACATTCGTTGGGTATGAGCAGAGAGCAGAGATTCACTAATGTACATACGCGAAATATATCAACTTAAACTTTTTATAGATACAATTTGATTTGTGGAGTCTTTGGCACTTGTATTTGGAAAATCTAGATGTTGGAAACTATCTGGTATATCAGCTTAAATTCATAGCACCAACATCATTATACATCATCAATTCAAGCCACAATATTGTTCAAAATGAAAATAAATTTATTGATTGAAATTGTTCAGTACATAAAGGAATTAAACATGATAAGGAAATAGTTGTAAAAGCAAAATAAGGACATATTTGTTCCTAGTAGAAGCATCGTTACTCATGGGATAGCAGGGACGACTTGAAAGAGAAAATCATGTATCATTACTGATGGGACGGGAATTCTGGAATTGAACACGGGACAGCAGGGACTTCAAAGAGAAAAGCATCCACCCAAGAGTAGAAGTCTTTCTGAGCATACTGATCAACCACCTGTAAAGTCCTGATTTTTAAGTTCCATAAAACAATCAAACCTCGGTAGCTAAGAATAAGATACACCATGTTTGGATCGTCAGGATGAAGAGTTAGCACCCTACCATAAGCCTTGCACTTGTTAGCCAATTCAGTAGTGCACTTCAAACTAACCTTTTTCACTAGACTCCAGTTAGAGCCATGTTCAAGGCGCCACAGGTACAATGTACCAGTTTTATCACGCAACTAACAAGTCCACAAGGAACCACGACAACATGAGAATCCTTCCATAGGAGCCACAACCTGTTTGGGCTTTGCTGGTGGCTCCATGTCAGCATGCATCTTATAAGAGCCATCAGCTTGGTACTCACATGTCACCAAGGGTCCGAGAGAACCCGAGAATATGTTCTCCTTAGGCGGATCTATTTCAGCTTCAAGCTTACAAGTGTAGGGATCATACACAAGGATACTTTGTCCAACTTGCACATGAAACTTGCCTTGGTAAGTAATTATGGGTATAGGAGAATAATTTAACCCTTCCAAAACCACCAAGACGAGTAATTGTCCTGGTGGTCCACTGTCCAATCTCAAATGAGAAGATGTCAACATCAAATTTTGAGCTGCTAGATAATGAAGATCCGAAAGCACGAAGGATCCTAAACCTGCAATCAACACCTCCTCCGTTGGGATCACATATAAAGCCGACAGGAGCGCAAACATGTAGAGATTTAGAGGAAGTGGGGGCAGGTGGAATCTCTGCCCATTGTTTGGTGACAGGGTTACATACATAAAACGTCTCTTTCTCTGATCTCCATGAAAACGATTAGAGCATAGAAGTAACCCATTACAAGATGATAAGATGGACCCTTGACCTCCTTTTTCTCCTTGAAAACAAGGAAGGTAATCCAGAGATATCTTCAAATCACTCGCTGCGCGAGTTATCAATATTTGCTTCTTGTAATAATCAAATTTAAGACTACCATTATTCATATTTGTTTCTTCCATCACCCTGCAATTAATTACTTCATATTTTTTAATTAGTTACAAATAATAAGAAACGTTGTAGATAAAAAAAAAATACTGTAATTCAGTCCGTGTTGAACCAATTTGTCTTGACCTTAAACATATAATTAAAAATTGGTATCAAAGATCCGAATTTATAACCCAAATATGAATTATCACAAATCCATATCCAAACACACCGATAAACCTGGGCACGGGCCGGGTTGGCCCGCGTGCCGCCCGACACGGCCCGCCGTTCGGCGCAGCCCGGCACGGCACGAAGATCAACTCCCGTGTCACAGGCCGTGCCACGGACAGGGTTGAGAATTCCCAGGCACGGCCCGGCACGAGCACGGCCATGGCCCGCCGTGCAGGCCCGTCGTGCCGGCCCGCAGGCACGGCCCGGAACGGCCCGCGGGCCAACGGTAATATTACCGTTTATTCTAGCTCCTTAATAAGCCAAAAAAACGGCTAGTTTTTTGCCAATTTGCTCCTCAAAAATTCTATAAATACTCACCTCCATTTCATTCCCAAATCACAAAATCACAATCTCTTCTTCTTATCTCTTATATTCTCTAAATCTCTAATAATCCTTATTTTCTTAAATTCTCTAATTATTCTCTTAAATTCTCTAATTATTTTACTAATATCGGAAAAAATTAAAAAGTTCGTAATCGTAATTAGTGGAGCGTTGAAGCACGGTTGTAAGATCTAAACTAATCTTAAATTTATTATTGTTTTATTGTTATTATTAGAATAATCTTGTTTAATTATTATTGTTGTTAATTGTTATTGTTGTTGTTATAATTGTTGTTATTAATTATTATTATTGTTACAATTGTTGTTATTATTTATTTTTGTTGTTATTGTTATTGTTATAGTTGTTGTTATTAATTATTATTATTGATATTTTTATTGTTAAAATTGTTGTTATTAATTATTATTATTATAGTTAACCACTTTTTATTAAAAAATTAATTGTTAATTATGGCATCGAACAACCCATCATCTAGGTCTAGGGGGAAAGGCCGACTTATCCGTAGTAGTAGTTCTAGGGAACCACCAAATACAACGAGCCCCCAAATTACGAGTCAAACCAATGACCCCATTTACTTCCCCCCGGGCTATGAGCCATATAATACGTCGGGATTTCCAGCACCACCACTAAACCAATTTCCACTACCACCATACCAATTTCCACCTAATTATATCGGTGATCAACAAAACTATTGTTCTAGCCAAGGTAGCCAAGAAAGTACCCGAATTCCCTTCGGTTCTACCCCTTCTACTGCCACTCCCACTAGTCCCACTACTAACCATCACACACATCATGAATGGTTAACCGAAACTGAGATGCTACTTTTGAAAAACCGAAGGAGTGAGGTATGGCGTTATTTTGTCCTAAGTAAAGATGGTGAACAATGGGCAAAATGTAAAACATGTAATAGTGTATTCACGGCAGTTACCAAAAACGGGACGGGACACTTATCTAGGCACATGAAAGCTTGTGCAAAACCAGCTAGTTATCCAACCCAGCCCAAAATTTCCCAATTCCATCCATACGGCTTTACATACAACTATGAGAGGGATAGGGATGAACTAGGAAAAATGATAGTACACGCCGAACAACCTTTTCTTTTCTCGGAAAGTGACGCATTCAACACCTACATTAACAAAGCACTACAACCCCAACATAAAAGAATCTCTAGGAAAACCGTTCGTTCCGCCGCAATGAAAAATTTCCTAGAGTACAAAGTCCGGTTACAAGCCGAATTGAGTAACCTTAACTGTAGAGTATCTTTAACAGCCGATTCTTGGGATAGTGGTTATAAATATCACTATTTATGTGTGACTTGCGATTGGGCAGATGATCAATGGATGTTACAAAAAAGAATAATACATTTCAAAATGCTGGAATACCCACACACCGGCATTAACATTGCTCACCATTTAATGCAAGCAATAGACGAATACAACCTTCGAGATAAAATGATGTCTATGACTTTTGATAATGCAACCTCTATGACATACACAGCTAATCTTATCAAACAAAACTTAACCGATGTACTATTAGACGGTGAAGCTCTTCATACTAGATGTGTTTGCCATGTACTTAACTTATGTGTACAGGATGGAGTTCGGGAAATTGGCCCATACTACAGCAAAATCAGAGATGCTATTATGTCTATTAATAGCTCTAACATGAGATACCAAGAATGGAAGAGTTTTCTAAAACAACAAAAGATAAGGGTAATAAAAATTAGAACCGATTGCCCAACTAGGTGGAATTCCACCTATGACATGTTAATAAAGGCAATTGAGTACAAGGGCCCGTTAACATTATTTTACAACCAAAAATTTCCACAAAATGCTTTGTATGATGATGATTGGAATAACTGTGAAAGATATATGCAATTTTTACAGTTATTATATAACATGACGTATTGTTTTTCTACTGTTTACAATCCTTGTGCTCAAAACTTTCTTTCTAATGCATGCTTACTCGCCCAACTTTTCGCTGATCATCGCCATCAAAGTGATTATGATCAGTATCTTCCAGCAATGGAAAAAAGTGGCGTAAATATTATAGTGAGATTCCTTTGATTTATATTTTTGCTTCCATATTAGATCCTAGGCAAAAGTATGAAAACACATTTATGTTAGTTGACATTTACTTTCAATGCATGTTTCTTGACGATGATGTAGAAAACTATAAGACTAATGTGAAGGATCAGTTTTTTGCTTTATATAGAGTCTATGAAGCCAAATATGGCACCGTTCCTCGCTCAGGGCCTTCCCAACCATCCAAAAACGTAAGTAAGAAGGCCAAACATTTATTTTCACAAGCTACTAACTTGATTTCAAGGTTTTCAGGTGATTCATCAATCAGGAGAACGCAAAGCGACGTCTCGGAGTTGCAGATGTACCTGAGTTACGACTTCACCAAAGGCATGGACGACGATGAGATAAACAGCCTCGACCTCCTTGCATGGTGGAAACAACAAAGCTCGAAGCATCCAACTTTGGCGGCAATGGCACGAGACATTCTTGCTATCCAAGTTTCCTCCGTCGCCTCCGAACGAGCTTTCAGCGCATCCGGAAGGGTTTTAGACGATAGAAGAACAAGTCTAAAACCCGAAACACTAGAAATGTGCGTGTGTTTCAAAGATTGGTTGGATGCGGAAAATCGCTCACAAGACCGTTCTTACGACCACAACGACAACGAAGAAGGAACCTCCGCTTCCGGTTCGGGTTCGGCTAGTTCCCAATCTATGCAACTAGCCGATGACCTTGAAGGCGAAGGCGAAGACGAAGACGAGCAAGAAGAAGGAGAAGAAGAATAGACAATTATTGTATATTGTACGATTTTAAAAATATCAATTTATCATTTTCCAATTTTTGTTTAATACCATCATTGTATGATTTTTATCATTGTTATCATTGTACAATTTTCTCAACTCAAGTAATAATAATATAAAGTACGCATTATTCACATCCAAAGTCCAATTTGCCTTTTTTCCCCGTTTTGTTACAATTTGTAAATTCATATTAAAAAAAAAAAAAAATTATACCAATTACTAATAAATCATAAACATTAAATTTTAAAGTAATAGTGTAAAGTAAATATATAAATATAAATATTGAATATACAAATTATAAAACATAAATATTCAACTTATAATTATAATTTTATAACTTATATACATTATAAACTTATTAATTTATAATGTTGTCATATAATATATATATATATATATATATATATATATATATATATATATATATATATATATATATTTGAAAACTGCACCAGCCCGCAGGCCGGCACGTGGCCGGCACGGCACGAGCCCGCCAGACACGAGGGTCGTGCCGTGCCGTGGGCTGGCCTGTGAAAATGCCCGGCACGGCACGGCACGAAATCCTGGGCCCGCCGGCACGACCGGCACGGCACGAACCAGCCCGTGGCCCGTCAGGCTTGGCCCGGCACGGTGCCCAGGTTTAGTATTTAAGCGATGGTGGAGGATGGAGAATCGTGGTAGCAAGAGTGATGTGATAGTTAAGGGTAGTGGTGGTGAGAGAAACAAGGATTTGAAATTACGTCGATTGTATTGGAATTTCAAATTCTTAAAGCTATAGTTATGTTTGTAAGGGCTTGGATTTAGGCTAAAAACAAATCCAAATTCTCGAGTTATCCAAACAACTTATTTGGCCCATTCATGATTTCAAATGAAATCCTTAAATCCAAACAAGCCACTAATTTATTTGTTGACGCGCATGAATACAATAATGAAATTACATCTAAAAATATTTTGAATCTTTTATCTTTATTTTTATTTTTTTGTATTTGTAA
>NW_018745336.1:166678-183749 GCF_001683475.1 Chenopodium quinoa
AAAAATTACCGTTAGAGCAATAATTGCAATATTGAGTGTAAAAGATATAAAGAGTTGTTGCATTCTACAGCATCTCAAGCAAATAGCAATACAACTTGTCATATTCATGACAAGTGTCATGTGATAATTGGACTTCAAAAAAAATCAGACTCCTTTGTTAAAGAAGTCAGCAACTCACAACAAATGTCAGTCACGCTTCAGAGGTTGCTACCTCTTAGTGAGAGTATGTAATGAGTCACCCATTGCAATGGTAAGCTAGCTCACAAGAGGAGAGAGAGAGAGTTATGAGGAGGGTTGCTCCTCACCGATGTGCATGCTCTAAGCCACCGAAGCTGGCACCATCCTAGTTCGTGCGAAACCCCTGATATCCTTCAATAAAATGGTCCGAAGATCCTCCGGGATCGCCTCAAGTAGCTTGAATCTTTGATCGAGATTAACACCAAAGTTAGCTAGCCAATCTGCCGCTTGGTTAGCTTCTCAATAACAATGTGAAATAGTAACTTCGCACCCCTGCTAATCAATTAGCGCCTTAAATTTTTTAATGAGGTGAATATAAGGCGAATTGGCAGGTGAATCCTCCACCAAAAGCCGAACCACCACTTCAGAATCCACCGACAGCTGAACCCTCTGATGTCCCCCATTCCACGCCACAACCAAGCTTCTCATAGCACCCCAAAGTTCAGCCTTTTTTGCACGAGCATATTCCACAATTGGAAGCAAAAACCTCATATAACTCTCCCATATGCCTACGCAATACACCACCCGCACCAACAGGACCAGGATTTCCTTTAGCTGCTCCATCCGTATTTAGCCTCACCCATCCTTGTCTAGGTGTTTTCCATCTAATAAACCTCTCCACCCTCCTAGTTTTGAACATGTTCGGTCACATCGATCACCTGATTTCAAGAGCATTTTTTATATCTCCAATCTGAGCAAATATGAAAGTACTTTGATCAAAAGGTATATCCGCCTCTGTAGCAAAACGCCTTTCGTTTCTCCACCACCAAATCCACCAGTAAGTCACACCAAACCTTAGCCGCTAGGGTTTCGGGGGTAAGGGAAGTGACGGCCGGCGGTTTTAAGGGGACAAGGATGGTTTTCTAGGGTTTTTCGTGGGCGGGGAAGGTTTTCCGGGGTAGGGAGATATTTTCAGGGGGAAGGGAGGGGCGGCGAGAGGTGAGGAAGGTGCGACGATGGGCGGAGAGGGGTGGGAGAGGTACGACAACGACCGGTGAGGTGTGGCTGGGCGGTGGAGTGGTTGGAGAAGTGGGAAAGAGGGGTTGTGCAATGGTGGTAGTTATTACCTTTGATTTTTAAAAACAAACAACATACTGATTCTCTCTGTTCATTCCATTTCGTTTAACCCATGCAAACCAAACGACCCCTCTTGTGTGAGATTGAAACTTTTGAAAACTTTGTTCTAGTTATTTAGTTCTGTATTTCTTTGGGGTCTGAAGAAACTTTATGCAGGTTTTGGTCTTTTACTTGAAAACAAAACTTTATGAAGAAGTGATTTGTCATTTTTAGTTATTTTGACAATGTTGTTTTGTTCATATTTTTAAAGAAGCATTTTCCTTAAGTATTAATAATAATCATGTAGTGAACTAGTGATGTAGTTCTACATTGTTTTATGTTAGTTGATGATTGTATACTCTTAGAGTTCATACTATTTAAATCATGATGGCCTTGTATATAGCATAGCATAAATATAAGAAAATTTTCACTTTTGGTCCTACTAAAACACCACCGTTTCACTTTTGCTACCTCTTAAAAATTTTATTTTATTTTATTTTGCTACCACTTAAAACCACATATGTTAAAATTTGCTACCAGTTGACGAAATCTGTTACTATTGCCGTTTGTGGGCCCCACTTCAGCCAGAAGGAAACTCTAGCCAACGCAGCAGCCACGCAGCAGCAAGTCAAGTGCAGCAGTCAGGTTCGCAGCAGCCATGAACAGCTTCCAGCCACCACCATGCTGCACCCTGATTCCAGCCAATGCGCGGCCTCAACGATCGCCGGAAAAACGCGAGCCGGCGCAACCACCGACGGCCTTTGAATGGCGCGCAACCCTTGCACGCAGCCTCCTACGGTGCCGCGACGAACATGAGAACAAAAACATCCCAAAATTCGAACAATTTCGAATTAAAATCAGGAGTTTCTAGCGTTTGATGTTCGAATTCAATCCCAAAACAAGATTTTGGTATCAATTTTCAATCTTATTGAATTAATTTGATGATTTTCATTCAAAATCAATTTGGGGAAAAAGTTAGGGTTTATAAGAACTTTTGAATCAAACTCTTTGATTTCAAAACGAAAATAACAATTATTTACATGATTTTGCAATTGAAATCTAAAGAAAATAAAGCCCTCAATCAATTTCGACACAACTTATCGAATTAGAGGTCAAAATTTTTCGATTTTCCCCTTGTTCGAATCGACCCCCCCTACAATCATACAATCATCATCATCGTCGTCCGTTGGTGGGGGAAAGGGTTTGGGGTGGGGTCGCCGGCGTTCGCCCAAGCGCCGGCCGCCGGCAGTGGGGGAGGGGGGAGGGTGGCTGACGGGAGGGGGGGAAGTTGAGGGTGGCTGGGTTTTTTTTTTTTTTAAAAAACATTTTATTTTATTTTATTTTATTTTTTTTAAAAATAAACTTAACGGAATCCGTAAACTTAACGGATTCCGTTAAGTGGTAGTGAAATTTAAATTATGTGATTTTAGGTGGTAGTAAAATAAAAAAAATAAAAAAAATTGAGCGGTAATAAAAGTGAAATAGGAGTGTTTTTGTGATACCAAAAGTCAAAATTTCCTAAATATAACTTGAGTTTGCCAAAGTTTTACATTTGCATTTTGCATTGTGTTTTCTTCGTGTCATTAAGTAGTTTATATGCCTAAATAGATCAGGGATGGAGTTGGCGTAAAGTAGTACAACCTTTGTTTTCTAGTGGCTTTATTTTGATTTTTGATAGGTTTATTATGATCAAATATTTATGTTAGTATGCATGTCCATTCAAAATTAATTAATAAAATAAATAAGTAAAAAATATCAAGAAAAAATTATAGTAGTGCAACTTTGTAAAACACCTTGTATCATTGTATGCTTAATCTTGTTTTGACTTTACATAACTATCGAAGATTATAATAATTTATAAAATATCAATTATATAATTATGTATGTTATACTAGACTTGTATCATTGTATGTTTAATCTTGTTTTGACTTTACATAACTATTAAAGATTATAATAATTTATAAAATATCAATTATATAATTATCTATGTTATACTAGACAATCTTATTTAAATAAAGATGGTCGAATACCAAATCTTAACCTTGACTTTGTGTTTATTATGGTTAATTAATTTGGTTTTTGACACTGAAAATCTATATTAACTAAGTCAGGATCCTCCTCTTGTTTCTGCTTTTCTTAATTCTCTCTCGGCCATCCCCCTCATCCATCCTATACCCCCTCTATCTTCCTCTCCATTAAGATGTTGAATGGATCAGCAAAAGAAGAGTGATAATAGGTTAAAATGTTCTTACCTTTCGTACTTGCTAAAAGAAACTCTCATACTGTAAATGTTAATTATTTGCAAGTGTTTTATATATACAAAGTACAAGTATAATATATACTGTATATATCATCTGTTTGGGTCCAATTTAGTCCAAATTGGGCCTAAGCACTAAATGATCCAATTAAAAGCCCAAGGTCAAGGTTCAACTCTCCAATTGTGCAAAAGTCAAAGGTCAGCCCACAAAGCAAGCCAATTGGGCTAAGGCCCAACCTCTCCATGTATGATGAGGTATAAAAGCCATCATATTGATACATTTAAGGGCATTCACGTTCATATTCATATTCATATGCTCATTCATATATTCTGATATATTCCATAAAAGCCTCAAGCTACAAACTCTCTTGCATAGTGTCTTCTTCTTACACATTGTACTGACTTTAGCATCGGAGGGGCCTTCCTCGGCAACACCCCCGAGGCTAGTTTACGTGTGTTTACTGTGCAGGAAACCTTCGGCCCAACATAACTTGGACCGAATCCAGTCTTCTCCATTTCAGCGGACCTTCGGCAAGGTCCCATTGTTTTCACCCGAAACAATTTGGCGCCGTCTGTGGGGAAGACTTTCAAAAATCTTTAAGCCAAATTCCTAACCAAGATCATCTTGCAATTATCTTAGCAGCCATGGCTAAGAACCGCAAGAGCAAAAGCCTCCGTCAAGGAGCGGGCGAAAAGCCTAAAACCCCTACACCATCGCCCTCGCCGGACCGGAACTCTCCCAAGGGTGCCGGCTCGGGGGGAGGATCATACAAGGAGGATTCCCTATCTCCTGTAATTCATGACTCTCAATATAGGCCGGGCCACTCTCGGTCTAGCAGGGGTCAGTCCGATCACAGGACATATTCAGTGTCCCAAAGCCAACCATCGGCTGCGCGGCCTCATTCCCACACTCGGCCGAGGACCCCTTTGACGGGGCCCAGTTCGGAAGAGGTGGCAAGAGCGCTGGCAGTACTCATGGAGGCGATGAGGGCACAAAATATGCCACCACCTCGTGATCGAACTCCTCCGCATACCCGGCATCAGCGGAGGAAGTTAGACCATGATGGTGGGAAGCTTCCTTCCTTCCGGGAACTGGAAGAGTGGGAGGAGGATTCTTGGAAAAATGAAAAACAGAGGAAAAAGAACCCTCAATTTTTAAAAGGATCCTCATCCTCAAGACCAGAAGCGCATAAGAGCAGCAGCTCAGCTTCTCGGCCAGAATCTACTCACCGAGAACCTGAGACTGTTCGCAGAAGCGTCCTTGACCGACTCGGCGGCCAGGAACCGAGCGTGCGTAGTCGCCTCTCGTTCCCTGCAGCCGAGGCCCAGACTTCCCAGCCAGGGACGAAAACCACTCCTACCTCTCTAAGAGGGCGGAGCGCGGTCCCTTCGGCTAGGAACAAGGGAAAGGCCGTTATGCTACCCGCTAGTTCACCATTCGAGCAATGGATACTGGAAGAGCGCGTACCCACGGTTAAAATACCGTCGCATATCGCATATGACGGGACCACGGATCCGAAGGACCACGTGGCCTCGTATGAGACTCATATGCATCTTTGCCCCAGATCCGAGGCGACTTGGTGCAAATATTTCCCAACCACTCTCAAGGGGGTCGCGCAAGCGTGGATCTCCAAG
Source organism: Chenopodium quinoa (assembly GCF_001683475.1). Lineage (NCBI taxonomy): Eukaryota > Viridiplantae > Streptophyta > Magnoliopsida > Caryophyllales > Amaranthaceae > Chenopodium > Chenopodium quinoa. Next base: position 171,864 of record NW_018745336.1, read on the forward strand.
GGAGTAAGGCAAGGCTCCATAACAGGGTGGGATGATCTGTCCTCCAAGTTCAGGAGCAAGTTTTCCACGGCAAACCGCCGAGAGAAGACTACCGCAGAGCTCATGAGTCTGCAACAGGGGGAAACCGAAAGCCTCCGAGACTACCTGACCCGTTTCAGTAACGAGTCATCAAGCGTCTCCCAGCTGGACCAGGGGCTAGCCGTTTTCGCAATGCAGAATGGCCTTCAGCCAGGAAAGTTCCTAGACTTCATGGTCATGCATACCCCGCAGACTTTGGAGGAAGCTCTTAGTGCTTCGGATAAGTTCATCCGAGCCGAAGAATGGAACAAAGCGAAAACCCAACCTCAATCCGGGGGAGGGAAACAGAGGCAAATACCCTTGTCTGAAGGCCAAGGCCATAAGGCAAAGGGAAAGTCAAAGGCCCCGGAGCAATCTTTGGCCAACGACCCAAAGAAAGAAAGATTTGCCTCATACACAGGCAGATACGAGTCCTACACTCCGCTCTCTCTTCCACGCGCCAAAATTTACAGTGTGACGAAGGAGGAGCAGAGTTACCGAAAGCCGAGACCACTCCCAGAGTGGTATTAGCGAAAAAATAAAAATCAGTGGTGTGAGTTCCACGAGTCTTCGGGCCACAACACTGAGGAGTGTATCCAACTGAAGGACCAGATAGAGGACATGGTCCGGAAGGGATACTTGAAAAAATACATCGCGGATCACCGCGAGAAAAAAGAATCCGAGAGGTCAGCAAAGGACCCTCGGCAGGACCTTGATTTCCCCCGGAAAAACAGTAAAAAGCCGGAGGGGAAATTCCCTCCGATCAATGTTATCTCGGGAGGAATATACTCTCGGAGGGAGCACAAGCGCCACCTTAGAGCTTTGACTCATCAGGTGAACAACGCTGACATTCAATCTCCCCAGTCGCCGGTGCCGAACATGACGTTCACAGCCGCCGACTGCCGGGGGATTACGTTCCCTCATGAGGATCCGTTGGTGATCATCGCCACGGTGGCCAACCACGACGTCAGTAAGGTCCTTGTTGACGGTGGCAGTGGAGCAAACATTCTGTTCCGAAAGGCCTACAATCAAATTAAGCTGAAGCCCAAGCACCTTACGCCGGTACCCTATCCGGTATCCGGGTTCAATGGGGCTTCAACTTATCCAGATGGGAAGGTGACACTTCCTGTCACCATCGGTTGCGATGAGGCAGCCCGGAACGTCATGATTGAATTTTTGGTCATCGACGCTCCTTCAGTGTACAACGTGATTTTGGGGAGACCCATAATTCACGAGATCCAAGGGGTCGTCTCAACTTATCATCAGCTGATGATTTACGTCTCAGACGCCGGATTCCCCGAAAGGATACAGGGCAACCAAAAGGACGCCCGAAGGTGCAACTACCTCAAGCCATCCAGTAGTCGCCCAGATGACGACAAGGATGAGGAGGAGAAAGAAAAAGAAAGAGAGCCAAGCACAAAAAAGCCGAAAGGCCTAAGTGCTTCGGCCCAAGGATCCGTGCCCAGAGAAAAAGGGCCCGAAAGGGAAAAGGCTAGCTCTTCAGCTGAGCCGCAAGACTCATAGAGCCAGCCGAGGAACACAAAGACTGGGACACCTGCTGACATTGGCAGCAGGCCAGATTCTGAAGAGTCCAGTCCATCGGCAATGGACATGGACCAACAGACTGAAACAATTGAGTTGGCCGAAGGAGACGCTGAGAAATGTGTAACAATCGGGATGGACCTTGATCCGAACACCCGTTGCGAACTTATTCAGCTCCTTCGGGATAACAGAGATGTGTTTGCTTTCTCGGCAGCTGATATGCCCGGGATAAGTTCAGATCTCATCTCCCATAAGCTTAATGTTGACCCAACGTGTCGACCAGTTAAGCAAAAGAAGCGGAATTACTCCGCCAATAAGAACCGAGACATCGCAGCCGAGGTCAAAAAATTATTGGAGGCGGGATTCATTGAACCTTGCCAATATCCAGAATGGCTGGCAAATGTGGTGATGGTTCAGAAGCCCAATGGTACCTGGAGGATGTGCGTTGACTGCACGGACCTAAATAAGGCTTGTCCAAAGGATTTCTATCCCTTGCCGAGAATCGATCAGCTAGTCGATTCGACAAGTGGCCATGCCTTGCTTAGCTTCATGGACGCATTCTCGGGGTATCATCAGATCTTTATGCACCCCGACGATCGAGCCAAGACAGCATTCGTCACGAACGCTGGGGTGTACAATTACAAAATGATGCCTTTCGGATTGAAAAATGCGGGGGCAACCTATCAAAGGCTGGTGGATCAAGTTTTCGCCGATCAAAAGGGCCGAAACATGGAAGTCTATGTTGACGATTCAATCGTCAAAAGCAAAAAACTAGAGGACCATGTAAAGGACCTGGCTGAAACTTTCGCCACCTTGAGAAAGCATCAAATGAAGCTGAATCCGAAGAAGTGTGTCTTCGGCGTGAAGTCAGGGAAATTCCTGGGGTTCATGGTCAGCAAAAGGGGGATTGATGCCAATCCCTCTAAAGTAAAAGCGGCGCTCGACCTTCCTGAGCCGAAAACGAAGCGGGATGTTCAGCGGCTCACCGGAAGAATGGCAGCCCTCTCGAGGTTCATTTCCAGAGCTTCGGATAAGGGGTTACCTTTCTTCAAAGCCCTGAAACTCCCGAAAACAAAAGAGCTTGTTTGGAGGAAGAGCAAAAAGACGCCTTTCAACAGCTTCGGGAGCATCTGGCTCGACTCCCAACGCTGGCTAGCCCAGCTGAAGGAGAAACTTTATACCTATATGTGGCCGTTAGCCCGGCCACCATCAGCGCAGTATTGCTGAGGGAAGAGAGTAAGAGTCAGCAACCGATCTACTTCGTCAGTCATACACTGACGGATGCCGAGACTCGCTACCCTCTACTCGAGAAAGTTGCTTTCGCGGTAGTAGTAGCTGCTCGGAAGCTGAGGCCCTATTTTGATTGCCATCAGATAGTGGTCTTAACTGATCAGCCTTTGGAAAAAGTTCTCGGCAAGGTTGAAAAATCTGGTAGGCTAGCCAAGTGGGCTTTTGAGCTCACCGAATTCAGCATCAGCTACCGTCCGAGGGCTGCCATTAAGGCTCAAGCCCTAGCGGATTTCTTGGCCGAATGCTCATACCAAGAAGTGCTAGACAGTGAAAAGAAAGTCTGGACCGTGTTTACGGATGGGTCTTCCACCGAAAACGGTTCGGGGGCAGGAGTAGTGATAACTTCTCCCGAAGGCAAATCCTTTGAGTATGCACTAAAGTTTTCTTTTAAGGCCTCGAACAATGAAGCCGAATATGAGGCAGCAATCGCTGGCCTAAAATTGTGCATCTCCTTGGAAGCCGATCATGTCTGCTTGAAAACAGACTCTCAGCTAGTTGCATATCAGATCAGTGGCAGCTACGAGGCCAAAGAGCCCTCCATGATAGCTTATCTTGCCAAGATCAAATCAGTCATTGCAGAGCTGAAAACTTTTGAGGTTCAGCTGATCCCAAGGGGTCAGAATACTCAAGCCGATGCACTCTCCAAACTTGCTAGTTCATCTTTTACCGAGCTGAACAGGTCTGTATATGTAGAAGTGCGTCGAGAGAGAAGTGTCGACGAAGCACCTGAAGTGTGCTGCGCTGACCCAGAGCCTAGTTGGATGGACCCCATCCTAGCTTTCAAGCTTCGGGGAGAAACTCCTGAGGATAAAGCTTTGGCCTCCAAGATGAAGAGAACCAGTTCTAGGTTCATTGTCTTCAGGGGGGAACTTTTGAAAAAGTCCTTCTCAGCCCCATTGCTGAAATGCGTGGGACCAACAGATGCAGATTATATCCTACGGGAGATTCACCTCGGCATCTGTGGGAACCACATTGGGGGAAGAACCTTAGCCCACAAGGCATTGAGGGCTGGATATTACTGGCCCACCATGATTGCAGATGCTAAGGAGCTGGTTCGGAAATGCGAAAAATGTCAAAAATATGCTCCAGTTATCCATCAGCCAGCAAGGGATCTTCAGCCGATCCTTAATCCACTCCCATTTGCCCAATGGGGACTGGATATACTGGGACCATTTCCAGAGGCTGTGTACCAGAAAAAATGGCTGATAGTTGGTGTCGACTACTTCAGTAAATGGATCGAGGCCGAAGCAGCCTCGAACATTACAGAGCAAACTGTTAGAAAATTTATCTGGCAGAATATCATCACTCGCTTTGGCATCCCGAGAGTATTTGTCTTCGATCATGGGAGGCAATTTGATAACTTACCGCTGAAGCGGTACACAGATCAGTTCGGCATCAGACTGGCATATTCAGCGGTATGTCACCCGCAAAGTAACGGACAAGCCGAAGCTGCAAATAAACAGATCTTAAATGCCCTCAAGAAGAGGGTGGAAGATCAAAATTCCAAATGGCTAGAGGAGCTCCCTGGAACCCTTTGGTCCCTTCGGACAACTGAAAAAGAGGCAACGGGCCACTCACCTTTTGAACTGGTGTATGGTGCCGAAGCCGTCCTTCCAGTGGAAATTGGCTCTGAGAGCCTTCGAGTGCACCATTTCTCGGCTGAGAATGAGCGACTGATGAGGGAATCTCTTGATTTCCTCGACGAAGTAAGAGACTCAGCCCGAGATAGAATGGCCGCCTATAAGCAGAGAATCAGCAAATTTTATAACCGAAGAGTCCATGCAAGGCCTCTCAAAATTGGAGACCTTGTCCTTCGGAATGCTGCTGCAGTTCAGAAAGGCCGAATCCATGGGAAACTCTCAGCTGCATGGGAAGGACCTTATGAAATTTATGATGAGCTTCAGCCAGGGACATACCGACTTCGGCAGTTGGATGGAACTGAGTTGAAAAATCACTGGAACGCTGATGTACTGAAAAAAATACCATGTGTAAACCCTTCGGGGCAGAACAATCTTTGTAAGTACATTTTGAACTAATGAAAGGCCTTGGAGCCGCCATTTATATAAATGTTTGCAACTGTTTATCCTTTCAAAATTTTCTTTGTTCTATCTACTCTTTAAGGGTTTTTTATTCAGCCTCGTCTGAAACCTTCGCCTTCGGGTAACTGGGTTTCAGATTGCTGACAAAACTCGTCTTTTTAAAGAACACTGGTTTTTCAGCTGAAGTCAAACTTCAGTAAGACTTGTTCTCCAAAGACATGAGTCCATGGACAATTCTGGGATATTGCCTTAACTGAGCCTTGTATCCCAGAGAGCCATTATCCGAAACATTTCCTTAAGTTGGCCCTGTGTTTCGGGTATCCATTTTTCAAAGATAGACAGAAAATCAAGGATAACAGCAACAGTTGAAAATTTTTAAATCAGCCTCGTCTGAAACCTTCGCCTTCGGGTAACTGGGTTTCAGATTGCTGACAAAAGTCGTCTTTTTAAAGAACATTGGTCTTTCAGCTGAAGTCAAACTTCAGTAAGACTTGTTCTCCAAAGACATGAGTCCATGGACAATTCTGGGATATTGCCTTAACTGAGCCTGGTATCCCAGAGAGCCATTATCCGAAACATTGCCTTAAGTTGGCCCTGTGTTTCGGATATGCGTCTTTTTTAAAGAACACGGGTCTTTCAGCTGAAGTCAAACTTCAGTAAGACTTGTTCTCCAAAGACATTAGTCCATGGACAATTCTGGGATATTGCCTTAACTGAGCCTTGTATCCCAGAAAGCTAATATCCAAAGCATTGCCTTCAGTTGGCCCTGTGTTTCGGATATCCAACTTTCAGATGAAGTCAATCTTCAGTAAGACTTGTATCCCAGAAGCATTGCCTTCAGTTGGCCCTGTGTTTCGGATACCCATTTTGAAAGAAGTGAAGAAATTGCTTATTCAGCTGAAGTCATACTTCAATTTCTGGGGGGCAAGAAGCACTCTCAGTGCAAGTATGTACGGCAGAATTGAAGAAACAGAAACAGTAAAGCATTCAAAAATAAAGCAACTGAAGAAAAGAGCATCAGATTAATATTTCATGCTCAAAAATTGAGCTACAAGTTCAATAATTCAGTAACGGCAGCCGCCCACAAGCGGAAAATAACAGCTGCCGAAATACGTACATAAGCAAAAAAAAATAATAAAACTGTTGTACGACAAGGCAAGCTGAAGCAAAAAACAAGGCAAAAAATTCAGAAAGCGGCAAGTCTAAAGTTAAGCACATGATGAACCGCAAGATTCTGAAGACGACTGCCCGAGTTCCTATGCTTCAGCCTGAGGATCAGACTGATCAGCGTTGAGCCCCATGGTGGCCTCAGCCCCAGCAGCAGAAGAAGCGGGCTTTGCACTCTGCCGAGCCTCCCTTTCCCTCTGTTCAGCTTCCAACTCCATTCTCTCAGCTTCCTCTTCGGCTTCCTCAGCCTTAAGGATTTCAGCTTCGGCTGGAGTTGCATACTTCATATGAGGGTCTTCGGGATTCTGGACCCATTCAGCACACTTAGACCAATCCAGCTTCGGTTCAGCATGAAGGCAGACTCTTCGGCATACTCGGAAACCCGTTTCTGAAACCCATCTCATATTCTTCTTGGGTATAGACACGGACTTTGAGTAAAGCCTCAGCATCAGCCAGCTTCTTCTGGGTCTCCTCCAAGTCTTCCTTGGATTTCTTCAGCTCATCAGCGAGCTTGGAGGAGGAACCTTTCAGCTCGTTCAGCTCCTGCTGAATTTGGGAAGCCTTTGTCTGGGCTTGGGCCACTTCAACTTTTTGGATCATCAGTTGATCCTCAGCCTCATGGAGTTCAGCTCTCTGAGCTTCGGCAGCAGCAGCAGCCTCTGAGAGTTGGACATCTTTGGCATGGAGCAGCTCTTCAGCAGCCATTCGGCTGGCTTCAAGAGCCTCTAGACGTTGCTGCACTTCAGCTTGTGCAGCAGCTCCTTCCTGAATTCGGCTCTCAACAGCAGCCTTGAATTTGGAGACGTCCACTCCCATATGCTCCTGGAGGAAATTTTCCACTTCTATCAGTGGGGGAAAAACTTCCTTCTCCATAGCATCGCAGAAGGTTCTGAGGGCTTCAGCAGCTCTTTTCTCATACTCCTCACCCTTCTGTTGCTTCTCTTCAGCTGCTGCTTGCTTCAGCTTAGCAAGCTTTAATTCCTCTTCAGCCACCTTCTTGTCGTGCACAGCAGCGTCTACCCTATCTTGTAGGGTATCTATCAGCTCTACAGTGAGAGTCTGATTGTGCACGAACTGAAAACAGGAAGACAAAAAAAAAATATATAAATAAATAAATAAAAAAAAAATATATATAGAGTTGAATTTCAGAGGAAATGAAGACAAGGAAAATTACCTGCATCATCAGCAGTTGGTTAGACCTGGCTGGGTAAGGAAACTGATCTGCTGGATTCGCCCATCCCAGCAGTGGCCTTCAGCGACCAGATCCTTGCCCTATCTACTTCGGACATGCCAGCAAAATCGCCGAAGTAGGCTGCAGCTCCTTCTCGGTTCTGACCCCATATGAGGTCCCAGATGTGGTCTGGGATTGGAATTCGGGGGGCCGAGAAACCCATCTCTCCAGAATGCAGAGTCTGGAAAGAAGGGAAGGATGATGATGGAGCTTGATTAGCTTTGGTTGTCTCAGCATCATCCTTCTCAGAGGAGTCAATTACTATGACCTCCTCTTCTTCAGGGTGAGGACGAAAGCCTCAACCTCTCTTGCGATATCTGCCGTGAAGCCCTCAGCACTGGACATCACGGCATCCTTATTTTCGTGCTCAGCAGCACTCTTCTTGATTTCTTCTTGGACCCCTCCCTTAGATTCGGGAATTCTCTGATCCACCTCCATCTCAGGAGGTGGCGGAGGGGTCTTTTGAGGTGATTGGGGTGGTGGCTGGGGAACCCTTGGCGATCCGTTGCCTTCCTCGGGTTTCCCTTATTGCGACGCCGATGGTCATCGGCCTCCGCTAAAAGTCATGAGGGCCGATGATGGCCATCCTTCGGCGCCTTTTCAGAAGGGGCTGCTCGTCCATATCTGAGTCTGAAGACTCTTGTATTTGGTCTTCGGGACGAACAGGAGCTTTGCCTTCTCTGTGTATGTTACTCTCTTCAGACTGTAACAGACAGGGGGGAAGAAGAATGTGAGTAAAAAAAAAAAAAAAAAAGAAAAAGTTGTCTGAAAGCTCACCGAGGTCTTCAGCAAAGCCTCGTCTTCTTCAGCTGCTCTAGCTGCAGCTTCGGCTTCAGCAGGCTCTGGAGGACCCTTCTCCTCCTTCGCAAGCTTCGAGTACCCGTGCAACCTCTTCGGCTGTGCGGGGCAGCTTCAGCTTCTTCGCTCCAGCAGCTGAAACCAAGGGTCTCTCTTCTTCCACCAAGGCTTCTGCCTCTGATACAAAGCAACAACCTCAATTTGGAAGTGGGAAGAGTCTAGATGAACTTCCCTATGCCTCGGCTCAGTGATAGACGGGGCCCGTTCAGTTACAACTCGTTCTCGGTTGACACCAAGACGAGCGTAGTTAATGCCAACGTTGGTCTCGTCCCGCTCTGAAAAAAGGAAAGGGAAAGGTTAGCTCAGATAGATCGGCACAGCATAAAAAAGCAAAGCGAGAAAAGAAAAAAAGAGGTAGTTAAAAAGCCTCGGCCCCAGCCGAAGAAGCTTACCATCCTTAAACTTTCGGCTGAGGCCAACAGCTGCTAGCATGTTCTCTTGGAAAACGTAAATGCGTATCGGGGAGCCAAGTCTCCGGATATGCTGCATTCGGCCACTGCCCCCCCCCCCCGGTTCGGCAGCTTGCCGAAGATATGTTGCTGATCCAGGTTCAGATCCGCCCCGTTATCTGCGGGGGGACCTAGACTTCCCATTTCGGGATCAGGCTCAGCAAGGGTACCGGGGAGCGTTGAAGACGCAAGGGTGGCCCGGATCTGTGGGTGCCCTAACCCAAATCCATTGACCTCTCCAGTCCTTGTCTGAAGAGTCGTTTGGCCACATGGTTAGGTATTGGGGCTGGGACTCAATCCGGTACCACCCAGAACCATGGCTTCCGTGCCCACTTTGAATATTTGGCACTAGCCGATGGAGCTTTTTGAAGCAGTGCAGGTTCGGCACGTACTTGAAGAACTTGCAGACCCATAAGTATGTCATCACCCTTCGGATGCTAGTGGGGGTTAACTGACATAGGGAGATGTTGTAATGGATCAGCAAGTCTCGGACGAATACGTCCAAAGGGAACCTCAGCCCATACTGAAGCTGTCTTGTGTACACCCCCACATACCCCGGGGGGTGGACGATGGATTCTATCGGATGCCGAGGGAATTTCGGCACCAGTACCCATCAGCTTCAAAAAATGCCGTAATGCAAACTCAATTTGCTCGGCAAATCGATATTGATCGGCATTCTCCACCCACCATGAGTAGGGGCGGTTCTTTATCATGGCCGAAGCAACTTCGGCATTCTCCCATTCTGAAAACCCGGGGAGGATATCCCAAAGGACAGCGGGAACTTCATCATCCCGTCCAGAAGCGCTCGGCTCCTCCGTTCTCTGAGGAGGAGCCGAGGAAAGGGGAGTCGCCCTAATCCCTTCAGCAGGGTCAGACTCCGGCCTTTGACCATTCCAGGTCCCAATCCTGTTCCTAGGATCGGGAATCAGCCTTGCTCTTCTTGGAGCACGGGCTCTACCTCTAACTCCTCTTGCCATTGATTTATTTCGAAGAAAAAAGTCGAAAGAAAAGGGGAAGGAGTTCGAATTCGAAGAAAAATAAACTGAAATCAAAGGAATTTACCTTAATCTGAAGCGAAAGTTGCCGATTTACGAGTTCGTAGTGGCAAGTCTCAGTTTCTAAGCTTAATGCTCGGGGAATTTGCGAAGTTTTGATGCGGATTCTTGGTTTCTCTCTCGAGAATTCTGGGTTTGTGTTGGTGAATAAGTGAGGAGAAATGACGCGCCTCTGTTTATATCTCCAGGTACGGGATACGAGGAGTCTGCGTTTTAATTTCTCTTAAGTACCCACTAAGTAACCATTAAACACATGATCTTGTGATTAAACTGCCCATTATCCGTCCAACTTCCACAATCATTAACCGTTGTTATCTCATTAATTACGGTTTAAATTCAAATTTTTGGATTAATTAAATCATTTACTTCCCTCCTTTTCTGAATTAAATCAAACCCGACCCGTCATCCTTCCAAATCGGGTCTGGGGGGCAAGTTGTTTGGGTCCAATTTTAGTCCAAATTGGGCCTAAGCACTAAATGATCCAATTAAAAGCCCAAGGTCAAGGTTCAACTCTCCAATTGTGCAAAAGTCAAAGGTCAGCCCACAAAGCAAGCCAATTGGGCTAAGGCCCAACCTCTCCATGTATGATGAGGTATAAAAGCCATCATATTGATACATTTAAGGGCATTCACGTTCATATTCATATTCATATGCTCATTCATATATTCTGATATATTTCATAAAAGCCTCAAGCTACAAACTCTCTTGCATAGTGTCTTCTTCTTACACATTGTACTGACTTTAGCATCGGAGGGGCCTTCCTCGGCAACACCCCCGAGGCTAGTTTACGTGTGTTTACTGTGCAGGAAACCTTCGGCCCAACATAACTTGGACCGAATCCAGTCTTCTCCATTTCAGCGGACCTTCGGCAAGGTCCCATTGTTTTCACCCGAAACATCATCAATCATTTTAAACCACTTAAGAATAACGTATAATTGGATTTGAATACTTCATAAACAGCAGAATTCCAAGCCACTGAAAAACAGGAGCCCAGGACAGCACCAACCATATTCATTTTGTGTAGAGTTGTAGCAGATTTTTATTTGCAAAAAATTGTATGAAAAAAATTACATGAAATTATTTAAAAATTAACCAATTGGAGTGTTCTTCAATATGCTAATGCTTGGTTTAGTTTTGTTTTTCAACATGATTCAATAGTTTAATTTTATGAGCAGTTCATTTGTCGATATTGAGCTTTGAGCTTTTAGGTTGGTTTGTTAATAGAGTGAATATTTGGGATTAATATGTTCAATTATGCTGAAAACTTAATGTGCGTTTGATATATTTTATGGGCATATAGAAGAATTAAAGAAAAGGTGTTAATGCATGTATTATTGCTTGGAAGGGAGTATATATACATATGGCGGATAGGTGTATTGGATCAAAAGTCTAATACCATATAGAACTTATATGCTACATTATATGTTATTGGATTTGTAAGTGTGGTGCGTCGGAAATCTTACCCGTTGCAACCCCCTTCTTCTTATAATTTCATGTGGTCAGGGTTATTATAGTGATTCTTAATTCTGGTTTTGTTGTACTCTTATGAGTGTCTTAATGCTTTGTCAATCACTGATTGTAGGATCTTCATGGCTCTGACTCTAAATTCGGTGCTAGTGTTTCTCCTCTGGCCCTAGCAGCACACCTAATCAGGTTGATTCTTAGTGATGGTCTTCTTGTTTTTCTTAATTAAGTGGGATATCTTGTATATGTGTGTGTTGAAAAAAATTTAATGGATATCTTGTATATGTTTGAAAAAGTTGTCATGTTTATAATAGTATGGTTTATGATTGAATTTTTTCTATTATACCCTTGCTTAAGCTATTTGGAGAGTTTAAAAATAGTGTCACTACTAGCTTGTACTTGTGTAAATGCGCAAGTTTCTTAATAAGTGGGATTTTCGTCTTCCTTTTTCTTTCTTTTTTCCTTCTATTAATGGAAACTACGTAGTTTGTATTAATGTTTCTTATAAAGCAAATCACAAGAAAGTAGCAATTTTTGGAGGAACAAGTTTGGAAATTGAACAATAATGTAAGTTGGTATATATAACTAGTAGTGAAAGAATTTAATTTGGTGGGTCCAAGGATTGGTCCATCGACATGCAATGGGAGAATTCAGAAACAACAAAAATGTGTTAAAACCTTAAAGTTGTTTTAATTGAAGAATAATTAGTATCTAGAAATGATTTTGTTAATAAA
>NW_018745337.1:0-32391 GCF_001683475.1 Chenopodium quinoa
TAACAGGCGACGGCCTGCTACAGGTGTCACTCGGCGAAAGGCCGAGAGGTTCTCCGCCCAAAATTATGAATTCTGGAAGTGACCCTTCGCCTTCTCACTTCGCCTATATATAAGGGAGTGTTGACTTCAGTCATTCACACTTGAGAACTTTGTGAGAGAACATTCGGACCCCTGAACTTGCTCTGACATTTTGGACTCTTTCTGCCTACCGCCTGCTCTGACAAGCCGACTGCAAAGGATTTTCAGAACTTCATCAACCGTCACTCGTTCAGGTAACCGTCGGTTCTCTTACTCTTAATTTTCTCTTTATTCTTTTTTGAAATGGCACCACGGAAGCACACGACACGACCTAGGTTAGTGATTAGCCGGTCACCGAGGACGGCTGAATCTAGGACTAGGAGTGCCGCCTGCCCTTTTCTGGACCCATCTTTGCCCTTTATACAAAGTCCGACTGTATATCTGTGTCTATGCAGAGCATGATGGCCAGAACAAAAAGACTGCCAGGATCTCAAATTCAGACGGCTCCTCCCACAGGGTGCCGATTAGTGAAACATCTGACCAGGCGCCAGATGCGGAAGTGAAACAAAGCGGCTTGAAAAGAGAGGAGGCGGGCCCCTTCCCTTTTTACAGTTGACAATTCTTCATTCTCTCTTGCTCCTTTTAAAAGAGAGGAGGCGGGCCCCTCTAGGAGAGGGGAGGAGTCATCCTCTTCGGACTCGTCAGAGGACGATTCCGAGTCTAGCTTCTGCCATGCTTCTTTGGACACAGAAGAGAAAAACAGTCGCCTGCAAGAGGCGAGGCTTCTCACGCAGTTGAGAAGGGGGACGATGGGCGGAGCCATCCGCCTCTTACCGAGAGCAAAATACCCCTACTACTACACGGTACCTCGGGGCCGGATACGGCCATGCAAGAGAAAGTGGAGAGCTTTATCGCAAACCACACAATTGGCCCCGGCTTTTTAGTGTTTGTGCCGGATCCAGAAGACACAGTCGTCTGGCCGGCTGGTACCAGTTATGATAGCGCCTGCTTTGGCTTCTACGAGGCGGCCATCAAGGCTGGGCTGCGCTTCCCATTACATCCGGCTGTTCAGCGGATCTTGGATGGGTATGAGTTGGGGTTATGGCAGTTAGCCCCGAACTCCTGGGTCAATGTACTCGGCTATGTGGCCGGGTGCGAACTGCACGGGGTGGAACCGAGCTTCGAGGCTTTCGCCTACATGAACTACCTCAGCCGGACCCCTAAGGCAGGCGGTACCGGCTGGTATCAATGACGAGCCACAGGGGCTACCTCATTACGAGAGGTAAAGCAAACAAATGGAAGGACAGGCGGAGCACCTTCCTCATCATTGAGAGTTCAGACATAGAGCTGAACACGCGCTTCAACAGGTGGAACAGGAATCCGCCCTTCTTGCAGCGGCCGCAGCATGCCGCCTGTTCCCCCCAAGGCTAAGAAAGAGATCCTAGATAAAGGACTCTTCAAAGTAGAGTCGAACGTGAACTCTACTTCAGGGGTACGAGAGCAAGTACCCCTGCACTGCGTCCCGAGCTTCAAATGGCTCTACGACGAGTACTTTTTGGCCGCCTGTGGCCTCAGCAGTCGGTGCTCAAGAGGTAGCCGGCCTGTCGAATACTCTGTTGTTCCATGCATTTCTTGTTATGACTTTTATTAACTTTGCTATTAGTTTTTGCAGCGGACGCCATGAGCAAAATTACCGCCTCCAAGACTGCGGCGGCCATGTTGCGGGCCTCCATCATGCAACAAGCTTCAACTGACTCCCCCAACAAGGGGGCACCCTTGGTGGGCTTCGAACCTTTCACCCTCTTTTTGGAGTTGTTTATGCATATACTGACTTCTTCTTTTTCAGACGGGCGCTCTAAGAGCTTCTTCTTCCCAACAGCCGGACCCCAAGGCCCGGAGGACGACTGTTGCGAGCTCTCCTGGTTCTGCCAGGAAAGATGCAGCGGCTGAGAAACAACCGGCCACTTCTTCTAAAACTCCAGCTGGGCCGCCTAGAAGTATGAAGTTGTCCTTATAAATTTTAGACTTGCTCCCTTTTTTACTAGGTCTAATCCGTTTGTTTATGCTTGATGCAGCCGGCCCTCAGGGGCCTGACTTGGTCGAGGTGGCCAAGTCTATGATCAAGGCCGTTCCTCCAGCTGAAAGGGAGGCGGTCAGGGGTGTCGGCACCATTGACCTAGACGGGATTGCAGGGGTCCTTGCTGAGGTATACTTAGCATATTTTTGAGTATTTGAATTCCAGGACGCCTGTTTTCTTTTTTGTTTGGAAACTGACGCCTGTTCCCCTTTTTACTTAGGACCTGCTCCGAGTGAACGGCCTTCGCAAGCCGCTTGACCGGAAGAACAAAGAGGTAAAGGCTGCAAAAGCTATGGCCGCCTCTGACTGTGATAAGGCAATGTTTCAAATTGCCCAAAATGAAGTTCTGACCATTGATATTCTTTATTATCAGGCGCAGGCTACCGCCGCTATCCGGGCTCAGTTAGAGGCGGCCCAGAAGAGGAATAGCGAGCTGGAGGCGACCATCAACAATCTCAAGGCCGAGCTGAGACCTCTTCGCCAAAAGATGTCCTCATACGAAACCTTGGAGAAATCCTTGGCGAGCGTAAAGGTACGCCTGGTGACCCAGGAGAAGAGACTTACTCAGGAGCTCTCGGAAAAGGCCGAGCAAGAAAAGAAAGAGCTGGTTCGGGAGATGATGGAAGACTCTGCTCAAATCCAGCGCATGACTTGGGGCCGCCTCTTCCCCAATGCCGACTTTGCCTCATGGGAAAAAACGTACCGCCAGTGTTCTGATATATATAATCAAGAGATCCTGGCGGCTGCTGAGGAAGAGGCATTGGAGGACGAGGAGCCGGTAGTGGCGCTTGTGCCGCTTGGGGGTAATGCATCAAAAAAGGATACAGCTAAAGCCGAGTACAGCAAGAAGAGTGCTGACCAGGCGGCAGCTGCTAATATTGAAGATCTGCCCCCTTCTTAAGCTTTATGTCTTCTTTCCACGGCCTGCGTGCCGTTTGTTTTGTATTTACCCGGCTAGGGGGTCGGGGCTCTGAATATTTTGCCGGTCTTTAATGACCGGCTTCTTTTTAATGAATTTTTTTTGTTTTGCTTCAAATTTGTTCAAGTATTCTGATATCCAATTGTACACTATACCGACTGTTTTACATGGCCGATAGTTGCAGACAGGTACGGATAGTTAGGCACGCCGCCTATGCCCCTGGACGACTGGTTGTCTGTTTCCAGGCTAGACGATCATTCGGCCATTTATCCAATCGGTATTCTAACCATTTTAAAGACTGGATCCCCTTTAGGCAGGCGGTCCTTTTATTGTAAAATTAACCAAGTAGGAAAGCGGTTTGACCAAGTAAACATGATTGTTACCTAGTCGCTAAGTAACTGAGTAGTAGAGGTATCAAGCGGTGGGTACCGGTTGTTCCCCTTTATTCGCCAATGTTTGTTGGCTTTTAACTCATAGGTTGTTAACCTAGCAGGAGTAGTGGTTGAGAGCCCCTGTTTGCTAAAAACAGGCGGACGACTCATACATTTTAGGCTCCATACTAAGTTTGAGAGAGTGACTATGAGTTAACTTTGGTGTTACTCAGTCGCCGTCACTCCTGCTTGAGTAGTAAAGGTACCAGGCGGCAGAGGCCGGCTGAACCTTTTGATTCGCCAATGTTTGTTGGCTATTAACTTAAGAGTACCCCTTGTATTTATCCCAAGTAATACAGGCGGTCATCTGACTAAGATGTCAACTGCTACCACTGGTTTTATTAGTGATAGAGTTATCCTTGTCTCAAAAACGGCTACATGGTTGCCCTTGGGGACAGTCGTATAGGTGTCGTGTAATTAGTTTATAGAGCAATGTTCCACCCAAAAGGGAGCTGCTCTCTGCGACGAATTTCATCCGGAGGGATGCCGCCGGACGCCTGATATGATGTTGGGACAGGTCGTATTAGTTTTAAAGATTTGATCAGTTGGCTTGGCGCCTGGTCTGATCATTCAGCCTGTGGCCTTGGTTAGTTCTTGGTGAACGTAGGTGCTAAGTAAAAGGAGGGTAGCCGCCTGTTAGGCACAGGGTCGGCCAGGCCCTGATCATTTTTAGTTAAGGAGGTGGCCGTGTGTTTGGAACCAGTCGGCCCTCTTTTTTGGAGAGTAGCCGACTATATGTCCAGACGGCATGCCCCTATGGTGAGTAAAAAACTCAATGGAGAGTAGCCGACTGTAAAGGTACAGACGGCATGCCCCTCTGAAGATAGAGTAAAATACTCAATGGAGAGTAGCCGACTGTAAAGGTACAGACGGCATGCCCCTCTGAAGATAGAGTAAAATACTCAATGGAGAGTGGCCGACTGTAAAGGTACAGACGGCATGCCCCTCTGAAGATGGAGTAAAATACTCAATGGAGAGTAGCTGACTGTAAAGGTACAGACGGCATGCCCCTCTAAAGAGAATTAAACATGGAGAGTAGCCGACTTTTTGTTAGTAGGCGTGCCCCTCTTAATACAAAATTGAATATTAAGTACGCAAACTTTTATTGAGTAGCCCTTGACTATTTACATCATTCAAAAGAAATATTTCTTAAGATTATCTATTCCAAGTTCGAGGCAACGGTTGTCCGTCTGGTGTTCCCAGACGGTAGGTACCGTCCCTGACCTCTTCACAGATTCGGTAGGGTCCTTCCCAGTTGGGAGTTAGTTTGCCAGACTCATTAGCCCTACCAACTGCTTCCATTTTTCTAAGTACAAAGTCCCCTACTTTGAGTGGACGCCTGTGTACTTTTTTGTTGTATGATCTAGTCATTCTCAGGCGGTAAATTTCATGGCGCAAGACAGCATTGCCCCTCCTTTCAGGAAGTGAGTCTAATGCCAGGCACATGGCTTCCTAGTTTGCCTCTTCGTCATGTAGCATTACTCGAAGAGTCGGCTCGTAGTTTTCTATTGGAAGAACAGCTTCCGCACCATAAGTTAGGAGGAATGGAGTTTCTCCAGTCGCCCCTTTTTAAGTCGTCCTAATGGCCCAGAGAACATGTGGTAATTCATCCGCCCATAGGCCGCCTGCTCGTTCAATCTTTTTCTTGAGACCGTCTGAGATGATTTTATTAAAGGCTTCTACCTGGCCGTTTGCTTGTGGACGGCCGACAGATGCAAAGTAGTGTGCAATTCCTTGGTCACCCAACCAGCTTTTGAGAACAGGCGTCTCAAATTGGGGACCATTATCAAAAACCATAGACATGGGAACCCCGAACCGAGCGATGACATTTTTCCAAATGAATGAAATTACATCCTTCGTCTTGATTCCCTTTACAGCCTCCGCCTCTACCCATTTAGTGAAGTAGTCGACGGCAACAAGTATGTACCTCCTTCCGCCTGTACCAGGCGTATATGGACCCAGAATATCCATGCCCCACTTAGCAAACGGTAGTGGTCTATGAATGGTAGTGAGGTCAGTAGCCGGACGGTGATATAGCTTGCCAAACCTTTGGCACTTGTCACATTTTTTCACCATCTCCATTGCATTTGCTTCTAAAGTAGGCCAAACGTAGCCCTGCCGCCTTGCCCATTGAGCAAGCGTCCTACCGCCTATATGGGAAGCACAGTAACCAGAGTGAAGATCGTCTAGTATCTCTCGTCCCTTTTCTAGAGTAACACACTTTAAGAAGGGTTGAAGGTACCCCCTTTTGGGAAGTTCTCCCTTTATTATTTCAAAACTGGTTGCTCGTTTTTTCAGTGCTGCCGCCTGTTGATGATCATCCGGCAGGGTACCATTTGCCAGATATGCCCTGATTGGATCCATCCAGGTTGAGCTTCTGTCTAGGATTCCAACAGGGTCTTCCTCGATGCTTCTCTTCTCCATTACTTCCCAAAAAACAGTTCGAGGAGTATCAGAGGAGGCGGATGATGCTAATTTTGACAGTGCATCCGCCTGGTTGTTTTCTGATCTCGGCACTTGGATCAGATGGAAATCCTCAAGGGAGCCGACTGCTTGTCGGACCGCCTGTAAATACTTGATCATGGCCGGATGGGTTGCTTCGTATTCGCCATTGTACTGACTCACTATCAATTGTGAATCGGAACAGGCGTCTATTTTTCTTGCCCCTGCCGCCTTGCACATGCGGATTCCGGCTAGTAAAGCTTCATATTCTGCCTCATTGTTTGAGGCCTGAAAACTGAAGCATAGAGCATAATCGTACCTGTCGCCCTCTGGCGACTGACATATGACGCCTGCTCCACAACCATTTGAAGTAGAGCTTCCGTCCACAAATACCTTCCAGACTTGGTCTGGAACTTGAGAGTCAGGGGGACGAGTCATCTCAACAATAAAGTCAGCAAAGGCTTGCCCCTTCACTGTTTTTCTAGGCTCGAAAGTAACTTCGAGGCTCTGAATTTCTATGGCCCATTTGATCATTCGGCCTGACGACTCCATGATGGTCAGTGGCCGCTTGATAGGTTGGTCTGTATACACGAAGACTGCATGTGCCAAAAAGTAGGGCTTCAATTTTTTAACAGCCATGAAGAGTGCAAGACCAAATTTCTCCACTAAGGGATACCTCAACTCGGCATTTTTCAGTACGTGACTGACAAAGTAGACCGGGAGCTGACAGCCGTCTCTTTCAGCAAGGAGAACAGCGCTTAACGCATGATCAGAGACGGCCAGGTACATGTAGAGTACTTCTTTGGGCAAAGGGCTGACCAGCCTCGACAAGGAATGCAAGTGAACTTTCAATTTCTGGAAGGCGGCCTCAGCATCCGGCCCCCATTCAAACCTTGCCTTTTTCTTAATTGCCTGGAAAAAGTATAAGCATTTGTCGCCTGATCGGCTTAGAAATCTTCCCAAGGCCGCCAGACAACCTGTTAACTTCTGAACCTCTCGGATGGTACGAGGCGACTGCATGTCAATGGCCGCCTACACCTTCTCAGGGTTCGCCTCTATTCCTCTTTGATTGATAAGGAATCCGAGAAATTTCCCAGACTCAACTCCAAGGACACATTTCTTGGGATTGAGCATGACATGGTGCCGCTTGAGTGTGGCGAAAGTTTCTCGGAGGTCCGACAGATGATCTTTCTGAAGTTTAGTCTTTACAATCATATCATCAATGTATGCCTCGACGTTTCTCCCAATCTGATCAAAGAACACAGTGTTTATCATTCGCTGGAAGGTAGCCGGGGCATTCTTAAGACCAAACGGCATGACCGTGTAACAGTATAACCCCTGATCAGTGACGAAGGCCGTCTTCTCCTGATCTTTCTTCCATAAAGAAATTTGATGGAAACCAGAGTAGGCGTCCATAAAGCTCATCAAAGCATGGCCGGCTGTTGAGTCGACCAGGTTATCAATTTTAGGCAGAGGGTTACTGTCTTTGGGGCACGCCTTGTTTAAGTCTGTGTAGTCTACACACATTCGCCAGGTGCCATTCGGCTGATTAACAAGCACCACATTTGTAACCCAGTCTGGGAAGTAACATTGCCGAATGAACCCTGCATCAAGTAATTTTTTAACTTCGGCGGCTGTCGCCTGACATCTTTCTTCGCCATGGTTCCGCTTCTTCTGCCGTACCGGCTTCTTTTTCGGATCCACAGCCAGTTTATGTACCGCCAGATCATGACTAATGCCTGGCATTTCATGGACTTCGAATGCAAAGATGTCCTTGTATTCTTTCAATAGTTTGTGAAAGTCGTCACCTAGGACTCTCAGAGCAGTCGTCCCAACTTTGAATGTTCGGTCAGGACGTGAGTCGTCTAGGATCAGGTCCGTATGCTCACCAGCCGGCTGAGGGCGGAATTCATCCGACCGCTCCTCTTCCAATGATTGATATTTTCTGTCTTTTCTTGCGGCCCCTGTCTGGGATGTCTTTCTCTTCTTGCCGCCTGCTATTTGAACAGGCGCACTCTCCTTGACATTGTCAAGGTCTATTTTTCCACCACTCGACCCAGTGGCCATAACAGTGGGCTTGACATCCGAGAGATAGCACTCTCGGGCCATCCTCTGATCTCCCCTTAGGGATCCGACTGTTCCATTATCCCTCTCAAACTTGAGCAACATAAGAGATGGGATTATAACAGCCTTGGAAATATTCAGGGTTGGTCGTCCCAGAATCATGTTGTAAGCCGAGAGTTCTTCTACTACCAGGAACCGGACTACCATGTGTCGTCCTTCCCCTTTTTTGCCCAGGCGGATGGGTAAATCCACTCGTCCCACTGGGTAGACGACTCCTCCTCCAAACCCTACTAAAGGGTGGGAGGCCGGATGTATGCAATCAGTCTGATATTTTAGTTTCGACAGAAATTTGCTACTGATGAGATCTGAGGAGCTTCTGGTATCTATGAGGATTCGACCAACTCTCTGGTTGGCCACTTTACATTCAATAACGATAGGGTCGTCGTGCGGCCCTCTTACCCCTCCTAGATCTTCTTCAGTGATGACAATCTCAGGAAATGAATATTTGGAGGGCCGTTCTTGGTGAACGGAATTTACATCTAACCGCCTGATATTGTCTTTGTTGCCCCTAATAGTGGGGCCGCCTCCTGAGAAGCCGCCTGTAATGGTGTAGACGACTGCATCATCTGTATCGGAGCTGTCGGCCTGTTGATTCTTTTTGGTCGACTGCTTTTTTGAGGAAGTGTTCCTCGTAGATTTCTTGACATAAGTGTCAAGATCACCTTGTTCAGCCAGGCGGTCCAGATACCGCATGAGACTGATGCATTCATTGGTGTGATGACTAACATCTTCATGATAAGCACAAAATTTATCTTGGTTCCGGTTGTTTGCAGAACCCTTCATGGGGACCGGCTTCTCAATTGAGATCCGTCCCTTGATTTTCTTTAGGATAAACTGGCTATCCTTGTTAAACGCATACTTTGGGGAGTATGGTTTGAATTCTTTTTTCTTTTTCTGGGCCGGCTGTTTAGAGGAATCAGCCGCCCAGACCTCTTTTCTTTTCTCGTCTTTGTTTGACGACTGTTTCTGTCGTCCTTCTCTTTTGTCGAACCTTTTCCCGTTCGACTTTTTTCCCGTACTACAAAGATCAGTCACCTGTATATAGGCTTCCGCTTCAATCAAGGCCTCTTGAAGAGTCGCCACCCTCTTTCGGACCAAATCAAATTTGAAGGTCGACCCGTCTTTGAGACCTTTGAAAAAGTCAGTATAGGCTACTTCATCCGGTAACCCTTGAATCTGTATTCTCATCAGGTTAAACCGCCTGATGTAAGAACGAAGCCCCTCCTTCTCGCCCTGCTGAATTGTTCCTAAATCAAGGGTCGTCTTCTTCGCAGGGATGTTCATGGCGAAGTTGGAGGTGAATAAGTAAGCAAGCTTCCTGAAGTTATTTACACAACCAGTCGGCAGGTTGTCGAACCATTGTTGTGCGATTCCTTTGAGAGTCGCTGGGAAACACTTGCACCAGGTGGGATCATCCAACCCTTGAAGGTACATCAGGTTGGTGAATGCCATCAGATGGTCTTCTAGGTTACTAGTGCCGTCATAGGCGCCTACTAATACATTTTTCACTTTGGCCGGCTGAGCGGCTTCAGTAATTTCCTTGGAGAAGGCCGACGGCTGTTCACCAAGTCTAAGCAACCATAGCTGCCAGTCCATAGGTTGGACATTTTTTGCTGCATGTCCACCAAACGGAGGTGGCTGTAAGAAATACTGTTGTTGCGGTACAAATGGTAAGTTTGGTACCGCCTGGTCGCTATGATAGCCATACTGACGGGAGGTGCCGCCTGACTGACTCTCATGATAAGACTGAGTATGCTTCATCGAGGTATTTCGCAGACTATCTTGGAAGTTTGAAGTAGAGGCCGACTCTGACAATCGGTCACTTTTCTTCTGCTCTAGCAGTAGCCGAGCGTCTGTGTATGTTTTTCTCGACCCGTCCGCCTGAATATGACGAACAGGTTTCCTAGTTCCTAGAGTAGGAAAACGATAATTTGTGAAATCAAGGGCAGTCGGCTCCCGCTTCCTAGATTTAGGATGAGGAGTCGCCTCTCGCTCTTGAACTGGCTTCCTCTTCTGTGAAGTGGAGAGTTTCTTAGCCGAATGCTCCTTGTCCAGTGCAGGCGGCTTCTGTTTGATCAACTCTTGAATTTCTCCCTTGAAGTCCCTCATGAAGGTCATGAGTTCGTTCCTTGTGATGGGAGCAGACCCATCAGTCGGCTACTGCCGAACAGGCGGTGCGCCTGCTGGCTCACTTCCAGTTTGAAGATGTTCCCGTTCTCTCCTTTCGGTCTGACGGGTACGTCGGGCCCTTAGGGTCCCGTCTGAAGCTGTGTGAGCTTCAACTTCAAATTCATTCTCAGTATCGTGGTCCGACTGAACTTGAGGGTCGTCTAGGGGACGCCTCTCTTCAGGATTCGGTACAAACGTGGATGCCATCTCAGAAGTACTCTCCCCACAGACGGCGCCAAATGTTTCGGGGTTTTCTTATGTCCTACGGGAGAGTTACAATTCCGAGACTGGAACCGGACGCCTGTACCTGCAAAACAACGGAGACTCCTGGTGGTGGGAGCTCCGCCTCCAACGGTCAAGTTAGTACTTGATTAAGGAGTAATTAATGCGGAAATTAAAGTGATTGGGTCTCTCTAGGTGAGAATGTTTAATGTAGGTAATCTGCTTTTTTAGCGTGATCAGCCTGTTATTCATGTAATTTCCCTTAATGAGGATTAAGGGAGGTATTTATAACCTTGGGAAACGTGCTAATCCTAGGTTTAGGTTAACCTAGGGCTGATTGGGCTTCCCTCGGAAGTTGGGCCTGGGTGGCTGGTTTCTCCAATAGGCACGGAGTATGCCACGTGTCATGACATAATAGGTCCAAGGTGGACAAATAAGCGGGTGCCACGTTGCAAGCCCTGACAGTTCCAACTAAGGGACACTTGGCAAGACCTGATTGGCCCACGTGGCGCATTCCGATTGGTGGGAGCGAAATCCCCTAATCATTTGCCCCTCACAAGTGGCACGTGACTGGTCACGTGTTACCTGTGACAGGTGTCGCACTGTAACAGGCGACGGCCTGCTACAGGTGTCACTTGGCGAAAGGCCGAGAGATTCTCCCGCCCAAATTATGAATTCTGGAAGTGACCCTTCGCCTTCTCACTTCGCCTATATATAAGGGAGTGTTGACTTCAGTCATTCACACTTAAGAACTTTGTGAGAGAACATTCGGACCCCTGAACTTGCTCTGACATTTTAGACTCTTTCTGCCTACCGCTTGCTCTGACAAGCCGACTGCAAAGGATTTTCAGAACTTCGTCAACCGTCACTCGTTCAGGTAACCGTCAGTTCTCTTACTCTTAATTTTCTCTTTATTCTTTTTTGAAATGGCACCACGGAAGCACACGACACGATCTAGGTTAGTGATCAGCCGGTCACCGGGGACGGCTGAATCTAGGACTAGGAGTGTCGCCTTCCCTTTTCTGGACCCATCTTTGCCCTTTATACAAAGTCCGACTGTATCTGTGTCTATGCAGAGCATGATGGCCAGAACAAAAAAGACTGCCAGGATCTCAAATTCAGACGGCTCCTCCCACAGGGTGCCGATTAGTGTAACATCTGACCAGGCGCCAGATGCGGAAGTGAAACAAAGCGGCTTGAAAGCCGGCAGTTCTGAGGGAGGAGTCAAAGTGACCCCTTCCCTTTTTACAATTGACAATTCTTCATTCTCTCCTTGGGAAACGTGCTAATCCTAGGTATTTATAACCTTGGGAAACGTGCTAATCCTAGGTTTAGGTTAACCTAGGGCTGATTGGGCTTCCCTCGGAAGTTGGGCCTGGGTGCCGGTTTCTCCATTAGGCACGGAGTATGCCACGTGTCATGACATAATAGGTCCAAGGTGGACAAATAAGCGGGTGCCACGTGGCAAGCCCTGACAGTTCCAACTGAGGGACACTTGGCAGGACCTGATTGGCCCACGTGGCGCATTCCGATTGGTGGGAGCAAAATCCCCTAATCACATCTGACTTTCATTTGATTCAAATAGCTTCTTTGAATGCATTTGACTTTTAATATGATTCAAAAAGCTTTGTTTGAATGTGTTTGACTTTCATTTGATTCAATTAGCTTTTTAGAATGCATTTGACTTTCATTTGACTTTATTAGCTTTGTAGAATGCATGAATTTAATTTTGAATCAAAAACTTTGTTTGAATGAGTTTGGCTTTTATTTGAATCAATTAGCTTTGTTTGAATGTGTTTGACTTTCATTGGATTTAATTAGTTTTATAGAATGCAAATGACTTTCATTTGATTCAATTAGCTTTGTTGAAAGCATTTGACTTTCATTTGATTAAAAAAGCTTTGTTTGAATGTGTTTGACTTTCATCTGATTCAAATAGCTTTGTTTTATTGTGTTTGACTTTCATTTGATTCAATTAGCTTTGTTTGATTGTGTTTGACTTTCATTTGATTCAATTAGCTTTGTTGAATGCATTTGACTTTCATTTGATTCAAAAACCTTTGTTTGAATGTCTTTGACTTTCATTTGATTTAATATGCTTTGTAGAATGCATTTGACTTTCATTTGATTTAAATAGCTTATTTGAATGCATTTGACTTTAATTTAAATAGCTTTGTTTGAATGTGTTTGATTTTCGTTTGATACAATTAGCTTTGTAGAATGCATTAGACTTTCATTTGATTCAAAAAGCATTATTTGAATGTGTTTGACTTTCATTTGATTCAATTACCTTTGTTTGAATGTGTTTGACTTTCATTTGATTCAATTAGCTTTGTTGAATGCATTTGACTTTCATTTGATTCAAAAAGCTTTGTTTGAATGTGTTTGACTTTCATTTTATTCAATTAGCTTTGTAGAATGCATTAGAGTTTCATTTGATTCAATTAGCTTTGTTTGAATGCTTTTCTCTTTCAATTGATTCAATTAGCTTTGTAAAATGCATTTGACTTTCATTTGATTAAATTAGCTTTGTGGAATGCATTTGACTTTCATATGATTTAAAAAGCTTTGTTTGAATATGTTAGACTTTTATTTGAATCAATTAGCTATGTTTGAATGTGTTTTACTTTCATTTGATTTAATTTGCTTTGTAGAATGCATTTGTATTTCATTTGATACAATTAGCTTTAATGAATGCATTTTACTTTGATTTGATTCAAAAAGCTTTGTTTGAATGTGTTTGACTTTCATTTGATTCAATTGGCGTTGTAGAATGCATTAGACATTCATTTGATTCAATTAGCTTTGTTTCATTGTGCTTGACTTTCATTTGATTCAATATGCTTTGTAGAATGCATTTGACTTTCATTTGATTTAAATAGCTTTGTTTGAATGTGTTTGATTTTCATTTGATACAATTAGCTTTATAGAATGCATTTGACTTTCATTTTATTCAAAAACCATTGTTTGAATGTGTTTGACTTTCATTTGATTCAATTACCTTTGTTTGAATGTGTTTGACTTTTATTAGATTCAATTAGCTTTGTAGAATGCATTTGACTTTCATTTGATTCACTTAGCTTTGTTAAATGCATTTTACTTTCATACGATTCAAAAAGCTTTGTTTGAATGAGTTTGACTTTCATTTGAATCAATTAACTTTGTTGAAAGCATTTCACTTTCATTTGATTCAAAATGCTTTGTTTGAATGTGTTTGACTTTCATTTGATTCAATTAGCTTTTAAAATGCATTTGACTTTCATTTGACTTTATTAGCTTTGTTGTATGCATATGACTTTAATTTTGATTCAAAAACTTTGTTTGAATGAGTATGACTTTCATTTGAATCAATTAGCTTTGTTTGAATGTGTTTTGACTTTCATTTGATTTAATTAGCTTTATAGAATGCATTTGACTTTCATTTGATTCATTGAGCTTTGTTGAAAGCATTTGACTTTCTTTTGATTAAAAAAGCTTTGTTTGAATGTGGTTGACTTTCATTTGATTCAATTAGCTTTGTTTGATTGTGCTTGACTTTCATTTGATTCATTATGCTTTGTAGAATGCATTTGACTTTCATTTGATTCAATATGATTTGAAAAATGCATATGACTTTCATTTGATTCAAATAGCTTCTTTGAATGCATTGGACTTTTAATATGATTCAAAAAGCTTTGTTTGAATGTGTTTTGACTTTCATTTGATTCAATTAGCTTTTTAGAATGCATTTGACTTTCATTTGACTTTATTAGCTTTGTAGAATGCATATGAATTTAATTTTGAATCAAAAACTTTGTTTGAATGAGTTTGGCTTTTATTTGAATCAATTAGCTTTGTTTGAATGTGTTTGACTTTCATTTGATTTAATTAGTTTTATAGAATGCAAATGACTTTCATTTTATTCAATTAGATTTGTTGAAAGCATTTGACTTTCATTTGATTAAAAAAGCTTTGTTTGAATGTGTTTGACTTTCATTTGATTCAAATAGCTTTGTTTTATTGTGTTTGACTTTCATTTGATTCAATTAGCTTTGTTTGATTGTCTTTGAGTTTCGTTTGATTCAATTAGCTATGTTGAATGCATTTGACTTTCATTTGATTCAAAAAGCTTTGTTTGAATGTGTTTGACTTTCATTTGATTCAATATGCTTTGTAGAATGCATTTGACTTTCATTTGATTTAAATAGCTTCTTTGAATGCATTTGACTTTAATTTGATTCAAAAAGCTTTGTTTGAATGTGTTTTTACTTTGATTTGATTCAATTACCTTTGTTTGAATGTGTTAGACTTTCATTTGATTTAATTAGCTTTGTTTGAATGCTTTTCACTTTCAATTGATTCAATTAGCTTTGTAGAATGCATTTGACTTTCATTTGATTAAATTAGGTTTTTGGAATGCAATTGACTTTCATATGATTCAAAAACCTTTGTTTGAATGTGTTTGACTTTTATTTGAATCAATTAGCTATGTTTGAATGTGTTTTACTTTCTTTTGATTTAATTATCTTTGTAAAATGCATTTGACTTTCATTTGATTTAATTAGCTTTGATGAATGCATTTGACTTTCATTTGATTAAAAAAAGCTTTGTTTGAATGTGTTTGACTTTCATTTGATTCAATTGGCGTTGTAGAATGCATTAGACTTTCATTTGATTCTATTAGCTTTGTTTGATTGTGTTTGACTTTCATTTGATTCAATTAGCTTTGTTGAATGCATTTGACTTTCATTTGATTCAAAAAGCTTTGTTTGAATGTGTTTGACTTTCATTTGATTTCAATTAGATTTGTAGAATGCATTAGAGTTTCATTTGATTCAATTAGCTTTGTTTGAATGCTTTTCATTTTCAATTGATTCAATTAGCTTTGTAAAATGCATTTGACTTTCATTTGATTAAATTAGCTTTGTGGAATGCATTTGACTTTCATATCATTTAAAAAGCTTTGTTTGAATATGTTTGACTTTTATTTGTATCAATTAGCTATGTTTGAATGTGTTTTTACTTTCATTTGATTTAATTTGCTTTGTAGAATGAATTTGAATTTCATTTGATACAATTAGCTTTAATGAATGCATTTTACTTTGATTTGATTCAAAAAGCTTTGTTTGAATGTGTTTAACTTTCATTTGATTCAATTGGCGTTGTAGAATGCATTAGACATTCAT
Source organism: Chenopodium quinoa (assembly GCF_001683475.1). NCBI lineage: Eukaryota > Viridiplantae > Streptophyta > Magnoliopsida > Caryophyllales > Amaranthaceae > Chenopodium > Chenopodium quinoa. The sequence goes on from NW_018745337.1 coordinate 15,568, forward strand.
TTGATTCAATTAGCTTTGTTTGATTGTGCTTGACTTTCATTTGATTCATTATGCTTTGTAGAATGCATTTGACTTTCATTTGATTTAAATAGCTTTGTTTGAATGTGTTTGATTTTCATTTGATACAATTAGCTTTATAGAATGCATTAGACTTTCATTTGATTCAAAAACCATTGTTTGAATGTGTTTGACTTTCATTTGATTCAATTACCTTTGTTTGAATGTGTTTGACTTTTATTAGATTCAATTAGCTTTGTAGAATGCATTTGACTTTCATTTTATTCACTTAGCTTTGTTAAATGCATTTTACTTTCATACGATTTAAAAAGCTTTGTTTGAATGAGTTTGACTTTCATTTGATTCAATTAGCTTTGTTGAAAGCATTTCACTTTCATTTGATTCAAAATGCTTTGTTTGAATGTGTTTGACTTTCATTTGATTCAATTAGCTTTTAAAATGCATTTGACTTTCATTTGACTTTATTAGCTTTGTTGTATGCATATGACTTTAATTTTGATTCAAAAACTTTGTTTGAATGAGTTTGACTTTCATTTGAATCAATTAGCTTTGTTTGACTGTGTTTGACTTTCATTTGATTTAATTAGCTTTATAGAATGCATTTGACTTTCATTTGATTCAATGAGCTTTGTTGAAAGCATTTGACTTTCTTTTGATTAAAAAAGCTTTGTTTGAATGTGGTTGACTTTCATTTGATTCAATTAGCTTTGTTTTATTGTGTTTGACTTTCATTTGATTTAATTAGATTTGTTGAATGAATTTGACTTTCATTTGATTCAATATGATTTGAAAAATGCATCTGACTTTCATTTGATTCAAATAGCTTCTTTGAATGCATTTGACTTTTAATATGATTCAAAAAGTTTTGTTTGAATGTGTTTGACTTTCATTTGATTCAATTAGCTTTTTTAGAATGCATTTGACTTTCATTTGACTTTATTAGCTTTGTAGAATGCATATGACTTTAATTTTGAATCAAAAACTTTGTTTGAATGAGTTTGGCTTTTATTTGAATCAATTAGCTTTGTTTGAATGTGTTTGACTTTCATTTAATTTAATTAGTTTTATAGAATGCAAATGACTTTCATTTGATTCAATTAGCTTTGTTGAAAGCAATTGACTTTCATTTGATTAAAAAAGCTTTGTTTGAATGTGTTTGACTTTCATTTGATTCAAATAGCTTTGTTTTATTGTGTTTGACTTTCATTTGATTCAATTAGCTTTGTTTGATTGTGTTTGACTTTCATTTGATTCAATTAGCTTTGTTGAATGCATTTGACTTTCATTTGATCAAAAAGCTTTGTTTGAATGTGTTTGACTTTCATTTGATTCAATATGCTTTGTAGAATGCATTTGACTTTCATTTGATTTAAATAGCTTCTTTGAATGCATTTGACTTCAATTTGATTCAAGAAGCTTTGTTTGATTGTGTTTGATTTTCGTTTGATACAATTAGCTTTGTAGAATGCATTAGACTTTCATTTGATTCAAAAAGCATTATTTGAATGTGTTTGACTTTCATTTGATTCAATTACCTTTGTTTGAATGTGTTTGACTTTCATTTGATTCAATTACCTTTGTTTGAATGTGTTTGACTTTCATTTGATTCAATTAGCTTTGTTAAATGCATTTGACTTTCATTTGATTCAAAAAGCTTTGTTTGAATGTGTTTGACTTTCATTTGATTCAATTAGCTTTGTAGAATGCATTAGAGTTTCATTTGATTCAATTAGCTTTGTTTGAATGCTTTTCTCTTTCAATTGATTCAATTAGCTTTGTAAAATGTATTTGATTTTCATTTGATGAAATTAGCTTTGTGGAATGCATTTTGACTTTCATATGATTTAAAAAGCTTTGTTTGAATGTGTTTGACTTTCATTTGATTCAATTGGCGTTGTAGAATGCATTAGACATTCATTTGATTCAATTAGCTTTGATTTATTGTGCTTGACTTTCATTTGATTCAATATGCTTTGTAGAATGCATTTGACTTTCATTTGATTTAAATAGCTTTGTTTGAATGTGTTTGATTTTCATTTGATACAATTAGCTTTATAGAATGCATTAGACTTTCATTTTATTCAAAAACCTTTGTTTGAATGTGTTTGACTTTCATTTGATTAAATTACCTTTGTTTGAATGTGTTTGACATTTATTAGATTCAATTAGCTTTGTAGAATGCATTTGACTTTCATTTGATTCACTTAGCTTTGTTAAATGCATTTTACTTTCATCATACCGATTCAAAAAAGCTTTTGTTTCAATGAGTTTGACTTTCATTTGATTCAATTAGCTTTGTTTTATTTGTGTTTTGACTTTTCATTTGATTTAATTAGCTTTGGTAGAATGCATTTGACTTTCATTTGATTCAATATGATTTTGAAAAAATGCATCTGACTTTCATTTGATTCAAATAGCTTCTTTGAATGCATTTGACTTTTAATTTGATTCAAAAAGCTTTGTTTGAATGTGTTTGACTTTCATTTGATTCAATTAGCTTTTTAGAATGCATTTGACTTTCATTTGACTTTATTAGCTTTGTAGAATGCATATGACTTTAATTTTGAATCAAAAACTTTGTTTGAATGAGTTTGGCTTTTATTTGAATCAATTAGCTTTGTTTGAATGTGTTTGACTTTCATTTGATTTGATTAGTTTTATTGAATGCAAATGACTTTCATTTGATTCAATTAGCTTTGTTGAAAGCATTTGACTTTCATTTGATTACAAAAGCTTTGTTTGAATGTGTTTTACTTTCATTTGATTCAAATAGCTTTGATTTATTGTGTTTGACTTTCATTTGATTCAATTAGCTTTGTTTGATTGTGTTTGACTTTCATTTGATTCAATTAGCTTTGTTGAATGCATTTGACTTTCATTTGATTCAAAAAGTTTTGTTTGAAATTGTTTGACTTTCATTTGATTCAATATGCTTTGTAAATGCATTTGACTTTCATTTGATTTAAATAGCTTCTTTGAATGCATTTGACTTTAATTTGATTCAAAAAGCTTCGTTTGAATGTGTTTGATTTTCGTTTGATACAATTAGCTTTGTAGAATGCATTAGACTTTCATTTGATTCAAAAAGCATTATTTGAATGTGTTTGACTTTCATTTGATTCAATTACCTTTGTTTAAATGTGTTTGACTTTCATTTGATTCAATTAGCTTTGTAGAATGCATTAGACTTTCATTTGATTTAATTAGCTTTGTTTGAATGCTTTTCACTTTCAATTGATACAATTAGCTTTGTATAATGCATTTGACTTTCATTTGATTAAATTAGGTTTTTGGAATGCAATTGACTTTCATATGATTCAAAAACCTTTGTTTGAATGTGTTTGACTTTTATTTGAATCAATTAGCTATGTTTGAATGTGTTTTACATTCTTTTGATTTAATTATCTTTGTAGAATGCATTTGACTTTCATTTAATTTAATTAGCTTTGATGAATGCATTTGACTTTCATTTGATTCAAAACGCTTTGTTTGAATGTGTTTGACTTTCATTTGATTCAATTGGCATTGTAGAATGCATTAGACTTTCATTTGATTCTATTAGCTTTGTTTGATTGTGTTTGACTTCCATTTGATTCAATTAGCTTTGTTGAATGCATTTGACTTTCAATTGATTCAAAAAGCTTTGTTTGAATGTGTTTGACTTTCATTTGATTTAATTAAATTTGTAGAATGCATTAGAGTTTCATTTGATTCAATTAGCTTTGTTTGAATGCTTTTCATTTTCAATTGATTCAATTAGCTTTGTAAAATACATTTGACTTTCATTTGATTAATTTAGCTTTGTGGAATGCATTTGACTTTCATATGATTTAAAAAGCTTTGTTTGAATATGTTTGACTTTTATTTGAATCAATTAGTTATGTTTGAATGTGTTTTACTTTCATTTGATTTAATTTTCTTTGTAGAATGCATTTGAATTTCATTTGATACAATTAGCTTTAATGAATGCATTTTACTTTGATTTGATTCAAAAAGCTTTGTTTGAATGTGTTTGACTTTCATTTGATTCAATTGGCGTTGTAGAATGCATTAGACATTCATTGGATTCAATTAGCTTTGTTTGATTGTGCTTGACTTTCATTTGATTCAATATGCTTTGTAGAATGCATTTGACTTTCATTTGATTTAAATAGCTTTGTTTTAATGTGTTTGATTTTCATTTGATACAGTTAGCTTTATAGAATGCATTAGACTTTCATTTGATTCAAAAACCATTTTTTGAATGTGTTTGACTTTCATTTTATTCAATTACCTTTGTTTGAATGTGTTTGACTTTTATTAGATTCAATTAGCTTTGTAGAATGCATTTGACTTTCATTTGATTCACTTAGCTTTGTTAAATGCATTTTACTTTCATACGATTCAAAAAGCTTTGTTTGAATGAGTTTGACTTTCATTTGATTCAATTAGCTTTGTTGAAAGCATTTCACTTTCATTTGATTCAAAATGCTTTGTTTGAATGTGTTTGACTTTCATTTGATTCAATTGGCTTTTAAAATGCATTTGACTTTCATTTGACTTTATTAGCTTTGTTGTATGCATATGACTTTAATTTTGATTCAAAAACTTTGTTTGAATGAGTTTGACTTTTATTTGAATCAATTAGCTTTGTTTGAATGTGTTTGACTTTCATTTGATTTAATTAGCTTTATAGAATGCATTTGACTTTCATTTGATTCAATGAGCTTTGTTGAAAGCATTTGACTTTCTTTTGATTAAAAAAACTTTGTTTGAATGTGGTTGACTTTCATTTGATTCAATTAGCTTTGTTTTATTGTGTTTGACTTTCATTTGATTTAATTAGCTTTGTAGAATGCATTTGACTTTCATTTGATTCAATATGATTTGAAAAATGCATCTGACTTTCATTTGATTCAAATAGCTTCTTTGAATGCATTTCACTTTTAATATGATTCAAAAAGCTTTGTTTGAATGTGTTTGACTTTCATTTGATTCAATTAGCTTTTTAGAATGCATTTGACTTTCATTTGACTTTATTAGCTTTGTAGAATGCATATGACTTTAATTTTGAATCAAAAAACTTTGTTTGAATGAGTTTGGCTTTTATTAGAATCAATTAGCTTTGTTTGAATGTGTTTGACTTTCATTTGATTTGATTAGTTTTATAGAATGCAAATGACTTTCATTTGATTCAATTAGCTTTGTTGAAAGCATTTGACTTTCATTTGATTACAAAAGCTTTGTTTGAATGTGTTTGACTTTCATTTGATTCAAATAGCTTTGTTTTATTGTGTTTGACTTTCATTTGATTCAATTAGCTTTGTTTGATTGTGTTTGACTTTCATTTGATTCAATTAGCTTTGTTGAATGCATTTGACTTTCATTTGATTCAAAAAGCTTTGTTTGAAATTGTTTGACTTTCATTTGATTCAATATGCTTTGTAGAATGCATTTGACTTTCATTTGATTTAAATAGCTTCTTTGAATGCATTTGACTTTAATTTGATTCAAAAAGCTTCGTTTGAATGTGTTTGATTTTCGTTTGATACAATTAGCTTTGTAGAATGCATTAGACTTTCATTTGATTCAAAAAGCATTATTTGAATGTGTTTGACTTTCATTTGATTCAATTACCTTTGTTTAAATGTGTTTGACTTTCATTTGATTCAATTAGCTTTGTAGAATGCATTAGACTTTCATTTGATTTAATTAACTTTGTTTGAATGCTTTTCACTTTCAATTGATTCAATTAGCTTTGTATAATGCATTTGACTTTCATTTGATTAAATTAGGTTTTTGGAATGCAATTGACTTTCATATGATTCAAAAACCTTTGTTTGAATGTGTTTGACTTTTATTTGAATCAATTAGCTATGTTTAAATGTGTTTTACTTTCTTTTGATTTATTTATCTTTGTAGAATGCATTTGACTTTCATTTGATTTAATTAGCTTTGATGAATGCATTTGACTTTCATTTGATTAAAAAAGCTTTGTTTGAATGTGTTTGACTTTCATTTGATTCAATTGGCATTGTAGAATGCATTAGACTTTCATTTGATTCTATTAGCTTTGTTTGATTGTGTTTGACTTTCATTTGATTCAATTAGCTTTGTTGAATGCATTTGACTTTCAATTGATTCAAAAAGCTTTGTTTGAATGTGTTTGACTTTCATTTGATTTAATTAGATTTGTAGAATGCATTAGAGTTTCATTTGATTCAATTAGCTTTGTTTGAATGCTTTTCATTTTCAATTGATTCAATTAGCTTTGTAAAATGCATTTGACTTTCATTTGATTAATTTAGCTTTGTGGAATGCATTTGACTTTCATATGATTTAAAAAGCTTTGTTTGAATATGTTTGACTTTTATTTGAATCAATTAGTTATGTTTGAATGTGTTTTACTTTTATTTGATTTAATTTTCTTTGTAGAATGCATTTGAATTTCATTTGATACAATTAGCTTTAATGAATGCATTTTACTTTGATTTGATTCAAAAAGCTTTGTTTGAATGTGTTTGACTTTCATTTGATTCAATTGGCGTTGTAGAATGCATTAGACATTCATTTGATTCAATTATTTTTGTTTGATTGTGCTTGACTTTCATTTGATTCAATATGCTTTGTAGAATGCATTTGACTTTCATTTGATTTAAATAGCTTTGTTTGAATGTGTTTGATTTTCATTTGATACAATTAGCTTTATAGAATGCATTAGACTTTCATTTGATTCAAAAACCATTGTTTGAATGTGTTTGACTTTCATTTGATTCAGTTACCTTTGTTTGAATGTGTTTGACTTTTATTAGATTCAATTAGCTTTGTAGAATGCATTTGACTTTCATTTGAATCACTTAGCTTTGTTAAATGCATTTTTCTTTCATACGATTCAAAAAGCTTTGTTTGAATGAGTTTGACTTTCATTTGATTCAATTAGCTTTGTTGAAAGCATTTCACTTTCATTTGATTCAAAATGCTTTGTTTGAATGTGTTTGACTTTCATTCGATTCAATTAGCTTTTAAAATGCATTTGACTTTCATTTGACTTTATTAGCTTTGTTGTATGCATATGACTTTAATTTTGATTTAAAAACTTTGTTTGAATGAGTTTGACTTTCATTTGAATCAATTAGCTTTGTTTGAATGTGTTTGACTTTCATTTGATTTAATTAGCTTTATAGAATGCATTTGACTTTCATTTGATTCAATGAGCTTTGTTGAAAGCTTTGACTTTCTTTTGATTAAAAAAGCTTTGTTTGAATGTGGTTGACTTTCATTTGATTCAATTAGCTTTGTTTTATTGTGTTTGACTTTCATTTGATTTAATTAGCTTTGTAGAATGAATTTAACTTTCATTTGATTCAATATGATTTGAAAAATGCATCTGACTTTCATTTGATTTAAATAGCTTCTTTGAATGCATTTGACTTTTAATATGATTCAAAAAGCTTTGTTTGAATGTGTTTGACTTTCATTTGATTCAATTAGCTTTTTAGAATGAATTTGACTTTCATTTGACTTTATTAGCTTTGTAGAATGCATATGACTTTAATTTTGAATCAAAAACTTTGTTTGAATGAGTTTGGCTTTTATTTGAATCAATTAGCTTTGTTTGAATGTGTTTGACTTTCATTTGATTTAATTAGTTTTATAGAATGCAAATGACTTTCATTTGATTCAATTACCTTTGTTGAAAGCAATTGACTTTCATTTGATTAAAAAAGCTTTGTTTGAATGTGTTTGACTTTCATTTGATTCAAATAGCTTTGTTTTATTGTGTTTGACTTTCATTTGATTCAATTAGCTTTGTTTGATTGTGTTTGACTTTCATTTGATTCAATTAGCTTTGTTGAATGCATTTGACTTTCATTTGATTCAAAAAGCTTTGTTTGAATGTGTTTGACTTTCATTTGATTCAATATGCTTTGTAGAATGTATTTGACTTTCATTTGATTTAAATAGCTTCTTTGAATGCATTTGACTTTAATTTGATTCAAAAAGCTTTGTTTGAATGTGTTTGATTTTCGTTTGATACAATTAGCTTTGTAGAATGCATTAGACTTTCATTTGATTCAAAAAGCATTATTTGAATTTGTTTGACTTTCATCTGATTCAATTACCTTTGTTTGAATGTGTTTGACTTTCATTTGATTCAATTAGCTTTGTTGAATGCATTTGACTTTCATTTGATTCAAAAAGCTTTGTTTGAATGTGTTTGACTTTCATTTGATTCAATTAGCCTTGTAGAATGCATTAGAGTTTCATTTGATTCAATTAGCTTTGTTTTGAATGCATTTCTCTTTCAATTGATTCAATTTAGCTTTGTAAAATGCATTTGACTTTCATTTGATTAAATTAGCTTTGTGGAATGCATTTGACTTTCATATGATTTAAAAAGCTTTGTTTGAATATGTTTGGCTTTTATTTGAATCAATTAGCTATGTTTGAATGTGTTTTACTTTCATTTGATTTAATTTGCTTTGTAGAATGCATTTGAATTTCATTTGATACAATTAGCTTTAATGAATGCATTTTACTTTGATTTGATTCAAAAAGCTTTGTTTGAATGTGTTTACTTTCATTTGATTCAATTGGCGTTGTAGAATGCATTAGACATTCATTTGATTCAATTAGCTTTGTTTTATTGTGCTTAACTTTCATTTGATTCAATATGCTTTGTAGAATGCATTTGACTTTCATTTGATTTAAATAGCTTTGTTTGAATGTGTTTGATTTTCATTTGATACAATTAGCTTTATAGAATGCATTAGACTTTCATTTGATTCAAAAACCATTGTTTGAATGTGTTTGACTTTCATTTGATTCAGTTACCTTTGTTTGAATGTGTTTGACTTTTATTAGATTCAATTAGCTTTGTAGAATGCATTTGACTTTCATTTGATTCACTTAGCTTTGTTAAATGCATTTTTCTTTCATACGATTCAAAAAGCTTTGTTTGAATGAGTTTGACTTTCATTTGATTCAATTAGCTTTGTTGAAAGCATTTCACTTTCATTTGATTCAAAATGCTTTGTTTGAATGTGTTTGACTTTCATTCGATTCAATTAGCTTTTAAAATGCATTTGACTTTCATTTGACTTTATTAGCTTTGTTGTATGCATATGACTTTAATTTTGATTCAAAAACTTTGTTTGAATGAGTTTGACTTTCATTTGAATCAATTAGCTTTGTTTGAATGTGTTTGACTTTCATTTGATTTAATTAGCTTTATAGAATGCATTTGACTTTCATTTGATTCAATGAGCTTTGTTGAAAGCATTTGACTTTCTTTTGATTAAAAAAGCTTTGTTTGAATGTGGTTGACTTTCATTTGATTCAATTAGCTTTGTTTTATTGTGTTTGACTTTCATTTGATTTAATTAGCTTTGTAGAATGAATTTAACTTTCATTTGATTCAATATGATTTGAAAAATGCATCTGACTTTCATTTGATTCAAATAGCTTCTTTGAATGCATTTGACTTTTAATATGATTCAAAAAGCTTTGTTTGAATGTGTTTGACTTTCATTTGATTCAATTAGCTTTTTAGAATGAATTTGACTTTCATTTGACTTTATTAGCTTTGTAGAATGCATATGACTTTAATTTTGAATCAAAAACTTTGTTTGAATGAGTTTGGCTTTTTTTGAATCAATTAGCTTTGTTTGAATGTGTTTGACTTTCATTTGATTTAATTAGTTTTATAGAATGCAAATGACTTTCATTTGATTCAATTAGCTTTGTTGAAAGCAATTGACTTTCATTTGATTAAAAAAGCTTTGTTTGAATGTGTTTGACTTTCATTTGATTCAAATAGCTTTGTTTTATTGTGTTTGACTTTCATTTGATTCAATTAGCTTTGTTTGATTGTGTTTGACTTTCATTTGATTCAATTAGCTTTGTTAAATGCATTTGACTTTCATTTGATTCAAAAAGCTTTGTTTGAATGTGTTTGACTTTCATTTGATTCAATATGCTTTGTAGAATGCATTTTGACTTTCATTTGATTTACATAGTTTCTTTGAATGCATTTGACTTTAATTTGATTCAAAAAGCTTTGTTTGAATGTGTTTTATTTTCGTTTCATACAATTAGCTTTGTAGAATGCATTAGACTTTCATTTGATTCAAAAAAGCATTATTTGAATGTGTTTGACTTTCATTTGATTCAATTACCTTTGTTTGAATGTGTTTGACTTTCATTTGATTCAATTAGCTTTGTTGAATGCATTTGACTTTCATTTGATTCAAAAAGCTTTGTTTGAATGTGTTTGACTTTCATTTGATTCAATTAGCTTTGTAGAATGCATTAGAGTTTCATTTGATTCAATTAGCTTTGTTTGAATGCTTTTCTCTTTCAATTGATTCAATTAGCTTTGTAAAATGCATTTGACTTTCATTTGATTAAATTAGCTTTGTGGAATGCATTTGACTTTCATATGATTTAAAAAGCTTTGTTTGAATATGTTTGGCTTTTATATGAATCAATTAGCTATGTTTGAATGTGTTTTACTTTCATTTGATTTAATTTGCTTTGTAGAATGCATTTGAATTTCATTTGATACAATTAGCTTTAATGAATGCATTTTAATTTGATTTGATTCAAAAAGCTTTGTTTGAATGTGTTTGACTTTCATTTGATTCAATTGGCGTTGTAGAATGCATTAGACATTCATTTGATTCAATTAGCTTTGTTTTATTGTGCTTGACTTTCATTTGATTCAATATGCTTTGTAGAATGCATTTGACTTTCATTTGATTTAAATAGCTTTGTTTGAATGTGTTTGATTTTCATTTGATACAATTAGCTTTATAGAATGCATTAGACTTTCATTTGATTCAAAAACCATTGTTTTGAATGTGTTTGACTTTCATTTGATTCAATTACCTTTGTTTGAATGTGTTTGACTTTTATTAGATTCAATTTGCTTTGTAGAATGCATTTGACTTTCATTTGATTCACTTAGCTTTGTTAAATGCATTTTACTTTCATACGATTCAAAAAGCTTTGTTTGAATGAGTTTGACTTTCATTTGAATCAATTAGCTTTGTTGAAAGCATTTCACTTTCATTTGATTCTAAATGCTTTGTTTGAATGTGTTTGACTTTCATTTGATTCAATTAGCTTTTAAAATGCATTTGACTTTCATTTGACTTTATTAGCTTTGTTGTATGCATATGACTTTAATTTTGATTCAAAAACTTTGTTTGAATGAGTATGACTTTCATTTGAATCAATTAGCTTTATTTAAACGTGTTTGACTTTCATTTGATTTAATTAGCTTTATAGAATGCATTTGACTTTCATTTGATTCAATGAGCTTTGTTGAAAGCATTTGACTTTCTTTTTATTAAAAAAGCTTATTTTGAATGTGGTTGACTTTCATTTGATTCAATTAGCTTTGTTTTATTGTGTTTGACTTTCATTTGATTTAATTAGCTTTGTAGAATGCATTTGACTTTCATTTGATTCAATATGATTTGAAAAAATGCATCTGACTTTCATTTGATTCAAATAGCTTCTTTGAATGCATTTGACTTTTAATATGATTCAAAAAGCTTTGTTTGAATGTGTTTGACTTTCATTTGATTCAATTAGCTTTTTAGAATGCATTTGACTTTCATTTGACTTTATTAGCTTTGTAGAATGCATATGACTTTAGTTTTGAATCAAAAACTTTGTTTAAATGAGTTTGGCTTTTATTTGAATCAATTAGCTTTGTTTGAATGTGTTTGACTTTCATTTGATTTAATTAGTTTTATAGAATGCAAATGACTTTCATTTGATTCAATTAGCTTTGTCGAAAGCATTTCACTTTCATTTGATTACAAAAGCTTTGTTTGAATGTGTTTTGACTTTCATTTGATTCAAATAGCTTTGTTTTATTGTGTTTGACTTTCATTTGATTCAATTAGCTTTGTTTGATTGTGTTTGACTTTCATTTGATTCAATTAGCTTTGTTGAATGCATTTGACTTTCATTTGATTCAATATGATTTGAAAAATGCATCTGACTTTCATTTGATTTAAATAGCTTCTTTGAATGCATTTGACTTTTAATATGATTCAAAAAGCTTTGTTTGAATGAGTTTGACTTTCATTTGATTCAATTAGCTTTTTAGAATGCATTTGACTTTCATTTGACTTTAATTAGCTTTGTAGAATGCATATGACTTTAATTTTGAATCAAAAACTTTGTTTGAATGAGTTTGGCTTTTTATTTGAATCAATTAGCTTTGTTTGAATGTGTTTGACTTTCATTTGATTTAATTTTCTTTGTAGAATGCATTTGAATTTCATTTGATACAATTAGCTTTAATGAATGCATTTGACTTTGATTTGATTAAAAAAGCTTTGGTTTGAATGTGTTTGACTTTCATTTGATTCAATTGGCGTTGTAGAATGCATTAGACTTTTATTTGATTCAATTAGCTTTGTTTGATTGTGTTTGACTTTCTTTTGATTCAATTAGCTTTGTTGAATGCATTTGACTTTCATTTGATTCAAAAATCTTTGTTTGAATGTGTTTGACTTTCATATGATTCAATATGTTTTGTAGAATGCATTTGACTTTCATTTGATTTAAATAGCTTCTTTGAATGCATTTGACTTTAATTTGATTCAAAAAAGCTTTGTTTGAATGTGTTTGAATTTCGTTTGATACAATTAGCTTTGTAGAATGCATTAGACTTTCATTTGATTCAAAAAGCATTATTTGAATGTGTTTGACTTTCATTTGATTCAATTACCTTTGTTTGAATGTGTTTGACTTTCATTTGATTCAATTAGCTTTATTGAATGCATTTGACTTTCATTTGATTCAAAAAGCTTTGTTTGAATGTGTTTGACTTTCATTTGATTCAATTAGCTTTGTAGAATGCATTAGAGTTTCGTTTGATTCAATTAGCTTTGTTTTATTGTGTTTGACTTTCATTTGATTTAATTAGCTTTGTAGAATGCATTTGACTTTCATTTTATTCAATATGATTTGAAAAATGCATCTGACTTTCATTTGATTCAAATAGCTTCTTTGAATGCATTTGACTTTTAATATGATTCAAAAAGCTTTGTTTGAATGTGTTTGACTTTCATTTGATTCATTTAGCTTTTTAGAATGCATTTGACTTTCATTTGACTTTATTAGCTTTGTAGAATGCATATGACTTTAATTTTGAATCAAAAACTTTGTTTAAATGAGTTTGGCTTTTTTTTGAATCAATTAGCATTGTTTGAATGTGTTTGACTTTCATTTGATTTAATTAGTTTTATAGAATGCAAATGACTTTCATTTGATTTAATTAGCTTTGTTGAAAGCAATTGACTTTCATTTGATTAAAAAAGCTTTGTTTGAATGTGTTTGACTTTCATTTGATTCAAATAGCTTTGTTTTATTGTGTTTGACTTTCATTTGATTCAATTAGCTTTGTTTGATTGTGTTTGACTTTCATTTGATTCAATTAGCTTTGTTGAATGCATTTGACTTTCATTTGATTCAATATGATTTGAAAAATGCATCTGACTTTCATTTGATTCAAATAGCTTCTTTGAATGCATTTGACTTTTAATATGATTCAAAAAGCTTTGTTTGAATGAGTTTGACTTTCATTTGATTCAATTAGCTTTTTAGAATGCATTTGACTTTCATTTGACTTTATTAGCTTTGTAGAATGCATATGACTTTAATTTTGAATCAAAAACTTTGTTTGAATGAGTTTGGCTTTTATTTGAATCAATTAGCTTTGTTTGAATGTGTTTGACTTTCATTTGATTTAATTTTCTTTGTAGAATGCATTTGAATTTCATTTGATACAATTAGCTTTAATGAATGCCTTTGACTTTGATTTGATTAAAAAAAGCTTTGTTTGAATGTGTTTGACTTTCATTTGATTCAATTGGCGTTGTAGAATGCATTAGACTTTTATTTGATTCAATTAGCTTTGTTTGATTGTGTTTGACTTTCTTTTGATTCAATTAAATTTGTTGAATGCATTTGACTTTCATTTGATTCAAAAAGCTTTGTTTGAATGTGTTTGACTTTCATTTGATTCAATATGCTTTGTAGAATGCATTTGACTTTCATTTGATTTAAATAGCTTCTTTGAATGCATTTGACTTTAATTTGATTCAAAAAGCTTTGTTTGAATGTGTTTGATTTTCGTTTGATACAATTAGCTTTGTAGAATGCATTAGACTTTCATTTGATTCAAAAAGCATTATTTGAATGTGTTTGACTTTCATTTGATTCAATTAGCTTTATTGAATGCATTTGACTTTCATTTGATTCAAAAAGCTTTGTTTGAATGTGTTTGACTTTCATTTGATTCAATTAGCTTTGTAGAATGCATTAGAGTTTCATTTGATTCAATTAGCTTTGTTTTATTGTGTTTGACTTTCATTTGATTTAATTAGCTTTGTAGAATGCATTTGACTTTTCATTTTATTCAATATGATTTGAAAAAATGCATCTGACTTTCATTTGATTCAAATAGCTTCTTTGAATGCATTTGACTTTTAATATGATTCAAAAAGCTTTGTTTGAATGTGTTTGACTTTAATTTGATTCATTTAGCTTTTTAGAATGCATTTGATTTTCATTTGACTTTATTAGCTTTGTAGAATGCATATGACTTTAATTTTGAATCAAAAACTTTGTTTGAATGAGTTTGGCTTTTATTTGAATCAATTAGCATTGTTTGAATGTGTTTGACTTTCATTTGATTTAATTAGTTTTATAGAATGCAAATGACTTTCATTTGATTTAATTAGCTTTGTTGAAAGCAATTGACTTTCATTTGATTAAAAAAGCTTTGTTTGAATGTGTTTGACTTTCATTTGATTCAAATAGCTTTGTTTTATTGTGTTTGACTTTCATTTGATTTAATTAGCTTTGTTTGATTGTGTTTGACTTTCATTTGATTCAATTAGCTTTGTTGAATGCATTTGACTTTCATTTGATTCAATATGATTTGAAAAATGCATCTGACTTTCATTTGATTCAAAATAGCTTCTTTGAATGCATTTGACTTTTAATATGATTCAAAAAGCTTTGTTTGAATGAGTTTGACTTTCATTTGATTCAATTAGCTTTTTAGAATGCATTTGACTTTCATTTGACTTTATTAGCTTTGTAGAATACATATGACTTTAATTTTGAATCAAAAAACTTTGTTTGAATGAGTTTGGCTTTTATTTGAAATCAATTAGCTTTGTTTGAATGTGTTTGACTTTCATTTGATTTAATTTTCTTTGTAGAATGCATTTGAATTTCATTTGATACAATTAGCTTTAATGAATGCATTTGACTTTGATTTGATTAAAAAAGCTTTGTTTGAATGTGTTTGACTTTCATTTGATTCAATTGGCGTTGTAGAATGCATTAGACTTTTATTTGATTCAATTAGCTTTGTTTGATTGTGTTTGACTTTCTTTTGATTCAATTAAATTTGTTGAATGCATTTGACTTTCATTTGATTCAAAAAAGCTTTGTTTGAATGTGTTTGACTTTCATTTGATTCAATATGCTTTGTAGAATGCATTTGACTTTCATTTGATTTAAATAGCTTCTTTGAATGCATTTGACTTTAATTTGATTCAAAAAGCTTTGTTTGAATGTGCTTGATTTTCGTTTGATACAATTAGCTTTGTATATAATGCATTAGACTTTTATTTGATTCAAAAAGCATTATTTGAATGTGTTTGACTTTCATTTGATTCAATTACCTTTGTTTGAATGTGTTTGACTTTCATGTTGATTCAATTAGCTTTGTTGAATGCATTTGACTTTCATTTGATTCAAAAAGCTTTGTTGAATGTGTTTGACTTTCATTTGATTCAATTAGCTTTGTAGAATGCATTAGAGTTTCATTTGATTCAATTAGCTTTGTAAAATGCATTTGACTTTCATTTGATTAAATTAGCTTTGTGGAATGCATTTGACTTTCATATGATTTAAAAAGCTTTGTTTGAATATGATTGACTTTTATTTGAATCAAATAGCTATGTTTGAATGTGTTTTACTTTCATTTGATTTAATTTGCTTTGTAGATTGCATTGAATTTCATTTGATATAATTAGCTTTAATGAATGCATTTTACTTTGATTTGATTCAAAAAGCTTTGTTTGAATGTGTTTGAATTCATTTGATTCAAATTACCTTTGTTTGAATGTGTTTGACTTTCATTTGATTCAATTAGCTTTGTTGAATGTCATTTGACTTTCATTTGATTCAAAAACCTTTGTTTGAATGTGTTTGACTTTCATTTGATTCAATTAGCTTTGTAGAATGCATTAGAGTTTCATTTGATTCAATTAGCTTTGTTTTATTGTGTTTGACTTTCATTGATTTAATTAGCTTTGTAGAATGCATTTGACTTTCATTTGATTCAATATGATTTGAAAAATGCATCTGACTTTCATTTGATTCAAATAGCTTCTTTGAATGCATTTGACTTTTAATATGATTCAAAAAGCTTTGTTTGAATGTGTTTGACTTTCATTTGATTCAGTTAGCTTTTTAGAATGCATTTGACTTTCATTTGACTTTATTAGCTTTGTAGAATGCATATGACTTTAATTTTGAATTAAAAACTTTGTTTGAATGAGTTGCTTTTATTTGAATCAATTAGCTTTGTTGAATGTGTTTGACTTTCATTTGATTTAATTAGTTTTATAGAATGCAAATGACTTTTCATTTGATTTTAGCTTTGCTGAAAGCAATTGACTTTCATTTGATTAAAAAGCTTTGTTTGAATGTGTTTGACTTTCATTTGATTCAAATAGCTTTGTTTTATTGTGTTTTGACTTTCATTTGATTCAATTAGCTTTG
>NW_018745338.1:0-122102 GCF_001683475.1 Chenopodium quinoa
CGACTCTTCGAGTAATGCTATATGACGAAGAGGCAAACTGGGAAGCCATGCGCCTGGCATTAGACTCACTTCCTGAAAAGAGGGGCAATGCTGTCTTGCGCCATGAGATCTATCGCCTGAGAATGACTAGATCATACAACAAAAAAGTACACAGGCGTCCACTCAAAGTAGGGGACTTTGTACTTAGAAAGATGGAAGCAGTTGGTAGGGCTAATGAGTCTGGAAAACTAACTCCCAACTGGGAAGGACCCTACCGAATCTATGAGGAAGTCAGGGACGGTACCTACCGTCTGGAAACACCCAGACGGACAACCGTTGCCTCGAACTTGGAATGTAGATAACCTTAAAAAGTATTTCTTCTGAAAGATGTAAAGTAAAGAGCTACTTAATAAAGTTTGCACTTACTATTCAATTTTTGTATTACGAGGAGCATGCCGTCTGTACCTTTACAGTCGGCTACTCTCCATTGAGTTTTTTAACTCAATCTTCTGAGGGGCATGCCGTCTGTTCCTTTACAGTCGGCTACTCTCCATTGAGTATTTTACTCACAATACTTAGCTAAAAAGATTAGGGCCTGGCCGACCCTGTGCCTAACAGGCGGCTACCCTTCTTTTACTTAGCACCTACGTTCACCAAGAACTTACCAAGGCCAGCCGAATGATCAGACCAGGCGCCAAGCCACCTGATCAAATATACAAAACTAATACGACCTGTCCCAACATCCTAGCAGGCGTCCGACGGCATCCCTCCGGATGAAATTCGTCGCAGAGAGCAGCTCCTTTTGGGTGGAACATTGTTCTATAAACTAATTACACGGCACCTATACGACTGTCCCCAAGGGCAACCACGTAGCCGTTTTTGAGACAAGGATAACTCTATCACTAACCAAACCAGTGGTAGCAGTTGACATCTGAGTCAGATGACCGCCTGTATTACTTGGGATAAATGCAGGGGGTACCTATTGAGTTAATAGCCAACAAACATTGGCGAATCAAGGGGTCTAGCCGGCCTACGCCGCCTGGTACCTCTACTTCTCAAACAAAAGTGACGGCGACTGAGTAACTCCAAAGTTAACTCATAGTCACTCCTTCAAATTTGGTATGGAATCTAAAAAGTTTGAGTCGTCGCCTGTTTTAAACAAACAAGGGCACTCGAACCCCTATTCCTACTGGATAACCTATTGGGTTAATAGCCAACAAACATTGGCGAATCAAGGGGTCTAGCTGGCCTCGCCGCCTGGTACCTCTACTACTCAATCAAGATTGTGACGAAGACTAAGTAACTCCTATGTTAACTTAATAGTCACGCAAACTTAGTATGGAGCCTAAAAGGTATGAGTCGTCCACTTGTTTTTAATAAACAAAGGCTCAACCAATACTCTTGCTAGGTTAACAAATTACGAGTTAAAAGCCAACATTGGCAATAAAGGGAAACAACCGGTACACGCCGCTTGTTTTCTTACTTAATTCCTTGGCGACTAGGTAATTCTATTTACTTGGTCAGACAAATTGAATAGAGTTCGAATACCGATTGAATAAATGGCCGACTGATCATCTATCCTGGAAACAGACAACCAGTCGTCCAGGGGCATAGGCGGCATACTTACTATTTGTACCTGTCTTAACGTTCGGCCATACACAACAGTCGGTGTAGTGAACAAATTAAAAATACTTAGACAAATTTGAACCAAAACAAAAATTTGATTAAAAATGAGCCGGCCATTAAAGACCAGCAGAATATTCAAAACCCCGGCCCCCTGGCCGGGTAATTACAAAGCAAACGGCACGCAGGCCGTGAAAAGAAAAAATACTTAAAGCTTAAGAAGGGGGCAGTTCAGTATCAGCAGCTGCCGCCTGGTCAGCACTCTTCTTGCTGGACTCGGCCTTAGCTGCACCCTCTTTTGATGCCTTACCCCAAGTGGCACAAGCGCCACAACCGGCTCTTCCTCCTCCAACGCACCGTCCAACGCCTCTTCTTCAGCAGCCGCCAGGATCTGTTGATTATATATTTCCGAACACTGGCGGTACGTTCTTTCCCATGAGGCAAAGTCGGCACTGGGGAACAGTCGTTCCAAGTCATGCGCTGGATTTGAGCGGAGTCTTCCACCATCTCCCGGACGAGCTCTTGTTTCTCTTGCTCGGCCTTATCCGAGAGCTCTTGGGTAAGACTCTTCTCTTGGTTCACCAGGCGTTCTTTTACGTTGGCCAAAGATTTCTCCATGGCTTCGTAAGAGTGCATTTTTTGGCGAAGAGGTTTCAGCTCGGCCTTAAGGTTGGTGACGGTCGCCTCCAGCTCGTCAACCTTCTTTTGGGCCGCCTCTAACTGGGCCCGAACAGCGGCGGTAGCCTGCGCCTGATAATAAAGAAGATCAATGGTCAGTACTTCATTTTGGGCAATTTGAAACATTGCCTTATCACCGCTGGAGGCGGCCATAGCTTTTGCGGCCTTTACCTCTTTGTTTTTCCGATCAATCGGCTTGCGAAGGCTGTTGACTCGGAGCAGGGCCTAAGTACAAAGAAAAACAGGCGTCAGTTTCCAATCAAAAAAGTTAACAGGCGTCCTGGAACTCAAAAGCTCAAAAATATGCTAAGTATACCTCAGCTAGGACCCCTGAAAATCCCATCAAGGTCAAGGGTGCCGGCACCCCTGACCGCCTCCCTGTCAGATGGAGGAACTACTTTAACCATAGACTTGGCTACCTCAACCAAGTCAAGTCCCTGGGGGGCCGCTGCATTAAGCGAAAGGAATAAAACAAGTTAGACCTAATCAGGAAGGAAGCAAGGGTGAGTTTTTACAAGTCAGTGTCCATACATCTAGGCGGCCCCGCCTGGGTTTTTGAAGAAGTGGCCGGCTGCTTCTCAGCCGCCACTGTTTTCCTGGAAGACCCAGGAGAGCTTGCAACAGTCGTCCTCCGGGCCTTGGGGTCCGGCTGTTGCGAGGAAGAAGCCCTTGGAGTACCAGACTGAAAACAAAAAGAGTTAGTATATCGCATAAGACAACTAAAAGAGGAAGAGTTTTTCGAAGCTAACCAAGGTGCCTCCTTGTTAAGGGGAGTCGGCATACGACTGTTTCATGAGCGAGGCCCGCAAAATATGGCCGCTGCAGTCTTGGATGCTGTTATTTTACTCATGGCGTCAGCTGCAAGAAATAAACAGCAAAGTTAGTAAAAATCCCAAGAAAACAAGGCGTGAAAAAACAGAGTATTTGTCAGGCCGGCTACCTCTAGAGCACCGACTGCTGAGGCCACAGGCGGCCAAAAAGTACTCGTCATAGAGCCACTTGAAGCTCGGGACGCAGTTTAGGGGTACTTGCTCTCGTACCCCTGAAGTAGAGTTCACCCTAAGTCTCTACTTTGAAGAGTCCTTTGTCTAGGATCTCTCTTTTAGCCTTTGGGGGAACAGGCGGCATGCTGCGGCCGCCTGCGAGAAGAGGCGGATCCCTATTCCACTTGTTAAAGCGTTTGTTCAGCTCCGTGTCTGAACCCTCGATAATAAGGAAGGTGTTCCGCCAATCCTTCCATTTGTTCGCCTTACCTCTCGTCATGAGGTAACCCCTATGGCTTGTTAATTGATACCAGCCGGTACCTCCCGACTTAGGGGTCCGGCTGAGATAGTTCATGTGGGCGAAAGCCTCAAAGCTTGGCTCCACCCCGTTCATTTCGCACCCGGCCACATAGCCGAGTACGTTTACCCAAGAGTTGGGGGGCTAACTGCCATAACCCCAAGATCATACCCATCTAAAATCCGCTGAACAGCCGGATGTAATGGGTAAGCGCAGTCCAGCTTTGATGGCCGCCACATAGCAGCCAAAGCAGCCGTCACCATAGCTGGTACCAGCCGGCCAGACGACAGTGTCTTCTGGATCCGGCACGAACAGTAAAAATTCCGGGCCCATTTTGTGGTTAGCAATAAAGCTCGCCACGTTGTCTTGCATGGTTGCAATCCGGCCCCGGGGTACCCTGCAGTAGTAGGGGGCGTTTTCCTCTCTGTAAGAGGCGGATGGCTCCGCCCAATTGTCCCCCTTCTCAACTGCATGAGAAAGTCTCGCCTCTTGTAGGCGGCTATGTTTTTCTTCTGAGCCTGGAGAACTGTGTCCAGAAGAGCTGGACTCAGACTCGTCCTCTGACGAGTCCGAGGAGGACGACTCCTCCCCTCTCCTAGAGGGGCCCGCCTCCTCTCCCTTAGAAGGAGCAGAAGGAAAATTAGACATGTCAACGGTAAGATGGGAAGGGAAGACCTTGGCCCCTCTCTCAGAACTGTCGGCTTGACAGTCGCCTCGTTCTACATCTGGCGCCTGGTCAGATGTTTCACTAAGGAGCACCCTTTTGGGAGGAGCCGTCTGAGTTTGATATCTTAGCAGTCTGTTTCGTTCTGGCCATCACGTTCTGCATAGACATTGATACAGTCGGACTTTGTATAAAGGGCAAAGATGGGTCCAGAAAAGGGCAGGCGGCACTCCTAGTCCTAGATTCAGCCGTCCCCGGTGACCGGCTGATCACTAACTTAGGTCGTGTCGTGTGCTTCCATGGTGCCATTTCAAAAAATAAAAAGAAAATTAAGAGTAAGAGAACTGAGTTACCTGAACGAGTGACGGTTGATGAAGTCCTGGAAGTTCGGGTCAGTCGGCTTGTCAGAACAGGCGGTAGGCAGAAAAAGTCCGAAATGTCAGAGCAAGTTCAGGGTCCGAATGTTTCTCGCAAAGTTCTCAAATGTGAAAATGACCGAAGTCAGCACTTCCTTTTATAGGCAAAGTGAGAAGGCGAAGGGTCGCTTCCAAATTCAAAATTTGGGCGGGAAAATCTCTCGGCCGTTTGCAAGGTGACACCTGTAACAGGCCGTTGCCTATCACCGTGCGACACCTGTCACAGGCGACACGTGACCAGTCACGTGCCACCTGTGAGGGGCAAATGATTAGGGGATTTTTATCCACCACTCACCGTCTGACAAGTGGACCAACCAGGTTCCGCCACGTGTCCTTCACGAAGGACAACAGGAGCCTGCCACGTGTCAATCACAGATACGTCCTCTACGGACCACTTTAGACACGCCACGTGTCCACCCATGCCAAATGGGAAAACCGGCCATCAAGGCCCAATCCAGTCTAGAGGCCCGAACAGCCCTAGGTTTACCTTAAACCTAGAGAGTTGCACGCTTCTCAAGGCTATAAATACTCAATTAATCTTCATTAATCATCGATCGAATAATCAAGAAATCAAGCAGAGAAGAACAGAGTTATTAACAACCGGCTAGTCTCGCTAACGACGCAGATTACCAACACTAAGCACTCTCACCTAGAGAGATCTCATTACTTTAATTTCTGTATTAACTACTCCTTAATCAGGTACTAACTTGACCGTTGGAGGCGGAGCTCTCAGGAGTCTCCGTTATTTTTGCAGGTACAGGCGTCCGGTTCCAGTCTCGGAATTGTAACTCTCCCGCAGGACATCAGAAAACCCCGAAACAATCGTTACCAAAGTAAACGAAAATAATGAATTGCGTAAAAAAACCTCAAGGTGTAGAGAAAAAATAAGAGTATTAACTAAAGCCTAAAAACTAAAAACTAAGAATTAACTAACTGAGAAGAGGTGCTCAATCCCGCTTAACAAAGCGTATTTATACTTAAGCTAGGAAACCTAAGCTAAAACAAAGATTAAAAAATTTCTAAACAATCACAGAAACACTTGCCCGGTCGGGCAGAACTTCGCCCGGCCGGGCCCGCCTTCGAGCGAAGAAGTGCTCCTCTTCTATATGCCTCGCCCGGCTGGGCGTGCCTCAGGGCGAGGGCCAACCCGGTCGGGCGAGCTCTCGGGCATCATGGACCTCTTCAATTGGGCTCTTAATTAGCCCAATCCTAATTTCCTCTTTGGGTCTTTTAAGGCTCGGTCCAATGCCTCAAACTCTTCTTCTTCACCGAGCCCTTAATCACCGGTTTGATTGCTCCAACGCGGTCTAGGGCTACGAAATATGGTCATAATAATTCGATCCTACTCTAATGCTCGTAGTGGCTCAAATAAGTCCGAGAAAGTGCTTTAAATCTGCAATTTCCTATAAAACAATACCAAATCTACGAAAACACTAGAAAACACATATTAATAATAAAAATAGCCTCGCAGAGCTCAAATAAACACAGATATGACCAAGGGACGAGGGATAAAAACATATATAAAATAGACTCATCAAACTCCCCCCAGCCAAACCTTTGCTTGTCCCTAAGCAAAGCAATGAATAAATAAATCAATACTTCACCCCAAATCAGGGGCGGATCCAATTAAGTGATATGGGGGACAGCTGTCCCCCCAATTTAAAAAAAAAAAATTAAAAAAAAAATTAAAAAAAAAATCGCTGGATGTGAACGCTAGAACGGATGAAACGAAGAACTGAAGAAGCACTGCTCCATCTTCACTCGAGTACTCGACCATTACTCCAGTAGATCGACCGCCGTCGGCTTTCCGTTCTTCGCTGATGTGCTGCGACGCTGCCTCAGTCATCACCAGCCACTCAGCCAGTCCAGCCTCTAGTAGTCAGTACTTAGTAGATTGACCGTCCTCGGTGGCTCGGTTAGTTGGTCCTCTGTCCTCACCAGTCACCACTTCACCAACTGCGTGCTGCCTAACCGTCCGACCGTCGGGCCTCGGCCGTCTTCGCTGCATCACATCCATCAATGGTATGTCTTGTTAGCCCTAATTCGAAATCCCCAATTTGAAATCCCCAATTGTTAACCCTAATTTTCAGATTTTAGTTGAATTATTGTTAATTTTAATTGCAATTTTTGTTGAATTTTAATTTTAATTACAATTTTAATCTTAGGTTTTTTTATTATGCAATGATATGGATTGTGGAAATTGATATATATTTTTCAATTTAATTAGGAAATGTCAAATGATTCACCTAATTCAAACAAATCCAAGGCTACTAGAAAACAACCTGATCTTCGACAATTCATGTTTAAAAGAAAGAAACTCCATGAAAATGAGTCCAATAACTCCCCTTCATTTAGCTCCCCTCAAAGTCAAGAAAATGATATGGAAATGGGTGGTTCAAGTCACTTTTATTGAGAAGGATATCTTCTTACAAGTTTCCGATGAAAAAAATTATTGATCGCTTTCAAAATATGAGGACTCGAAGGATGAAAGTGTAATTTTAATTAAATGTTTATGTAATTTTTTTTCATCATTTTGACTTGTATGACTAAGTATTTTTACATTTTGAAATTATAAAATTAAGTATTAACCAATATGTGTGTTTGAGTTTTTTTTTCGTTAAGATTTTTGTCAAATTATATTATATTCATAATTTGTCCCCCCAATTTGAAAATCCTGGCTCCGTCACTGCCCCAAATACATTTCAAACCAATAAATACGATTAAATGCAAATCCGATAAACATGTATCAAAGTCAATCAATCACATCCATCCAACTACCAATCTTCCCTAACAATTGTCAAATAGAGAAAACCACAAGAGCATATAGAATTCATGACTAGTGCTCACACACTCCTCTCTCATTTGTGTGGCGAGTAATAGATGTACTCGATCGCTCTTTAACCACCCTTTATATGTGAACAATTCCCTCCCAAACTCACAACACTCGTGTGTTTAAAAGACATACACTCAACCTAGTAGTCGACTCGGAATATGTCAAATCATTCTTTGCATTGATAAACAACTACTTTCACATCCATACAACTCTATGCACAAAGGTCGGAAGGTCTTCAAGCTTCTAATGTAAGGTTAGGGTAAAAGGTAGGATAAATTTGGGAAAATGTGAGAGTAAAGCCATGCTTTTAAGGAGCCAAATCCTAAAAAAAACCAAGGTCAAAAATAAATAATGACCAATCATTTCCAACACAACTCAACTCTACCAAAAATTCACCAAACAACCAATTCAATATTAACAATATTTCCAACACTTACAACTTCACTCATATAAGCAAAATATAACATTAAAGAACTTGAGTTGAATAAACAAACTTTGAACTTTTTTTTCTTTTTCTTTTGAGCAACCCTCACTTAAAACATTTGAATCATTGAAACAATTTATCCTCTTTTGCTCTTCTTTTTATCTCACATTAGAATTTTTCAACTTTTAAACAACAATTTCAATTTTTTTCCAATCCACAAAATAAGAACAACAAATAACTTCTCAAATCCACCCAAATTAAGCAAATTATGTGTACACTACAACTCCCTCATCTCACTAACTATTAGCTCCCCAAAGCCAAGCTTGGGACTAGTAACCAATGGGGCAAAAATAGGTTTGTAATCTAGCTGGTTAAACAATAAAAGGGCACAAGCATAACATGGGTAGCAAGAAGGGAACAAATGTATCTAAAATCATCTGAAGGCTACCTAAGAGAACAAATGTCTTCGTCCTCCTCAATGTGCATAATAATGAATCATATAAACATTACTCATATATGCAAACTAAAACTCAACTTCATTGACATACGAGGAACTAACACACAATTCCATACCAAATCAACTAGTCAAGCACTATATTCACAAGTAGTTGGAAAAAAATGACGCATGTTAAAATTTCAAGGCAATCAAACATCAAATCATGACCAACTAATCTACAAAGTTCATCATCAATTACCAAGAGTCAAAACAATTTCATAAAATTTTAATCAAAGGGGCACAGGGAAGCATGATTTATAATTCATTGGAACGTATTTTTGGATTATTTTTTTTTAAAAACATTAAACCTAACCTAAGAAAGAAATAAACTAAACTAAGCACACCAAAGAAAATAAAAGAAAAGGGAAAGAAAGAGTACCTATATATACAAGAAATTCCCCCCAAGCAAAATTAGACAATGTCCTCATTGGCTTAAAGGGAATTTAGCAACCCAAGCAACTACCCCTCGTCATCAAAATCGTAGTCACCACCATCCCAAGCATCACACTTCATCACATTGTTACAATTCTGGACAAAAAAGAAACAAGGTGTTAGTAGGAAAAGAGGCAAAAAACGAGTCAGGTTCACTATTTCGCTCATAACTCGTTTTATATAAATGATAATACAGTTATTCTAATTTCATTGAAAAGTAGACTTGAAGAGCTTTTCTAACGACAGGCCACACGCAAAATTTCGTTAAGAAACGCAAAAGATATGGCGTCTTGAAGTTGGGCCATTCTGTTGTCCCGCTCTCGCCCCCGATCGAGAGAAATTGACTCTTTTTTCGATCTTTGTTCTCGCGCCCGGTCGGGCGATATGTAGACCAAAATCCTCTTTTCTTCTGCGCCCGGTCGGGCGGGTCTCTCTCGATAAGGCGATTTGTGGTCGCATACGGACTTCCTCTCGCGCCCGGTCGGGCGGGTTCTCGCCCGGTAGGGTGCGCTACAACATTATGAGTCCGATTTTTTTCAGTTTTCTCATTTTTCTCCACTTTTTCATCTTCAAACCCAAGCCCTTCACAATTTATAGCTCTTTATATAGCATCCATTTCATCTTTCCATGTAGTAGTCTTTCTTGTGGAAGATGTAACACAAAATACCGCCTCCAAGGGATCTCTAACGAGAGCTTGGGGCTTATTAGAAAAATCATTTACATCAACTACATCAATACTAAAGCACTTTTCCTCTATCATGGGGGTTTTAGGGACATTATTTAGATTAAAAGTAATATTAGCATCCTCTACACATAATGTAAGTTTACCACTTTTCACATCTATTATTGCCCCTGCAGTATGAAGGAATGGTCTACCCAAAATAATTGGAATTTGCAAATCTTCCTCCATATCAAGAACAACAAAATCAACAGGTATATAAAATTTACCTACTCTAACAAGAACATCCTCTAACACCTATAGGGTATTTAACAGAACGATCAGCCATTTGTAGAGTAATATTGGTAGCTTTTAATTTACCCATATTTAATTTAGAGCTCGCAGATAATGACATAACACTTACACTAGCACCCAAATCACATAAATCTTTATCAATCATCAAATTACCGATATGACATGGGATAGAAAAGCTACTCGGATCTTTTAGTTTGGGTGGAGATTTATTCTGTAATATAGCACTACATTCTGCAGTAAAACCAACTATCTCTACCTCACTAATAGATCTTTTTCTGGTCAAAATTTCTTTCATAAACTTAGAGTATGCAGGAACTTGAGTAATTAATTCTAAGAAAGAAACTGTTACCTGCAAATTCTTGAAAACCTCCAGAAACTTACCAAACTGCTTATCTAGCTTACTCTTAAGATGTCTATTAGGAAATGGTAGTTTGATAACTGGTTTCTATACATCTCCACTCTTGTCTTGAGTTGTAACTTTCTTGTATCATCAGCAATGTTAGTTTTACTCTGGGGCCCTGCATGGCTAGTAACAACAATGTTCGGTATAACAGAATCAGGATTAGCAATTTTTGTAATGATAGGTTCATCATCTTTGGTCATAGAAGGCCCATCGTATTTTGAACCGCTTCTCAGAGTAATTGCATTCACGTGATCTATAAGTTGTATTGGCTGCGATGGTAGGGCTCCCTGCTGGCGAGTTTGTAGAGTAGAGGAGAGTTGCGCAATTTAATTATCCAGGATTTTGTTATGTGCTAGGATCGAGTCAATTTGCGCATCTCTACTCTGCATCTGTTTCTGCATATTAACTAACATCGTTTTGATTTTTTGATAAGCCAGAATCAGAAGGAGGAGTAACAATCTATCGTGGTCTCTGATGTGGAGGTTGGTAGTACCTCTGCTATGGTTATTGTACCTGTGGTGGGGGGTTAAGCACATTTGTACCATTGTACGACATATTTTGATTATTTTTCAACCCTGCATTGTAGGTGTTGGAGTATGGACTAGTTTGCTTATAGGTCTGAAAAGAATTAATCATCTCAAGCGAGCTGATACATTCCTACGCCCAATGACCTACAAGACCACAATTTTCACAAATTATTACAGAGTTAGTACCAATAGCGGAAACATTAGCAACGCAACATGAATTAGAATTATTAATATTGTCTAGTTTCTGGCTAATAGCAGTCAATTGTGCTTGCAAAAAGGATATAGAATCGACTTGGTGTTTTCCTTTATTTGCAATTCCTCTGGGATTCCCATATTGGGAATTATGAATAGCCATCTCTTCAACAACATTGCTTGTTATATTCACATCCAAATTCATAAATATTCCGTTAACTGTAGAGTCCAAAATCATTCTTGAATTATATCCGAGCCCGTTGTAGAAAGCTTGCATTATCTGCCACTGTCCTAGCCCATGATGGGGGCATTCTCTCTACAAATCCTTAAATCTTTCCCAAGCTTCGTATAGAGATTCATATGCTTCTTGGGAAAAATTTTGGATCGAACTCTTTAACAAAGCTGTCCTTTTTGCAAGGTAGTATTTATTTTAGAAATTCAAAGCAAGAGTTTCCCAGTCAGTAATACCAAGTGCAGTTCTATTTAATCCATTGTACCACAATTTATCTTTACCACATAAATAAAAGGGAAAAAGAATATCCTTGATTTAGTCCTGCGTGACCCCAGCTTGTCTAATAGTATTGCAATATTGGCAAAAATCCAAGATGTGAAGATTTGGATCTTCACCCTTAGCTCCGCTAAATTGCTTCCTTTCGATTATAGTAATAAACTGGGGTTTAATCTCGAATTGTACTCCCTCGAGATTTGGTGTGGGAGCAAGGTGCGGAAAATCTGCCAAGGACGGCAGTGAATAATCGCTGAGCTTGCGAGGTGGTAGAGCCGTCATCTCTGATTATGGTTCTGATGAAACTTCTGTGTCACTAGAATCAAATGGGGGTTCCAAAGGTGTATCTGTAACACTACCAAAATTCGAGTCTTTGTAAAACAATAAGAGTAACCTTTTTACCTTTCAAAACCCAACCACCGAACCTTGGGAGTGTTATTGCTACACTTATTTTCCATAGAAAACAAATGCAAAGCAAAACAAAATACCAGATTATAAACTAAGTGATCTTAGTGGCGGCAAAAAAATAAAATACTCATTACATCCGAACTGTAAACCATTTTTAAAAACATTAATTAAAAGGAAAATAAATAAGTTCGGAATTAAACTAAATTGTCTTAGCTACGTGATTATTCTAACGTCTCTCCACATGTAACCGAGTACCCTCTTACCAACCTGCAAAATAAATCAGAAACAAGGAAAGAGAGAAACTCCCAAAATCAGATAAATTGAGTAATTCCAACTCCATCCCGTAAAATAAATAATATTAGTTCGAAAACATTTTATACATAAAACAAATACATAGACATTATGATATTAAACCTTTACCACATTGTCACATAACACTCTTATTACTTATTGTTAAGAAAGGGAAAGAGAACGCCAGTAAGCCGGGACTAGTCCCTGTCACGACCTACTTTATAGAGGGTCGCGCGTAACCCTCAAATGACCATAAATTAAAACAGAATGTCCCTAGTGTGCACACCCCGCACTAATGCTCATTGATTAGGAGGAAGACTAAACAGCAAAATACGTTAATTTAAACCAACTAGTACAACCATAACTACTAGTGGGCAACCTGTTCTTCACCCTTTCAGGTTTCATTTCCCTTCTTAATTTTAATGTACATTTAATAGATTAAATTGTCCAATCACATTGCACACAAGTATTGCACAAATCAATTTAATCCCAAGTAACAATGTTTCAATTTCAGTATTAATAGAACATAGTCATTCTACATGACAAACTAGTTACAACTCATTTCCCAACAGGCCTTGAAGACCATCAATCACATATAATCAATCTTCCAATTCCCAAGATTTTAATTATTAAAAAAAAAACTCATACGATACCAATTAATCAAATTTTCGAAATTACTTATACTAGTACACAAATATAGAAAACTAGTATATAATATGATTCCATAATATCATACAGTAACACACTCATCACATATAATTACATAAGCACAAAGTTGGCACACAATATTTCAAAACAACTTCCTAAGGGGATTCTAAAGATGATGGACATTGAAAATCACCTTGAGTTGCGCGTAAATCTCAAGGTAAGTAACCTCCGAAAAGTTCACCTAGTAGCCTCTGTCTACAAATAAACAGATAATAATACTAAGTCAATATGACTCATATAGCTGATACGAAGTTAGTAGTAGTACACTAGTACGTGGGTAATTAAGCAACTACTTCTAACATATTGTATTGATAATAAAATTTGGAGGAAAAAGAAAAAAAAATATTTTATTAGTCAACTATGACTATAAATTTAGAAGTATAGTATGTGACTAAAGAAATGGTCCACTACTCCAATACCACAACTTTTCCCCTCCTAGCCTGCAACCCACGCACAAAACTCCAAAAAAAATACTTCAATGGTGTCTACTTTGGCAGAAAAAAAAACAACCCATTTTTTTTCTAAAAAAAAAACTTCCAGTTCTTCAATTACAAGATGTTCAATGAGAGACAAGAAGATTAAAGAAATTGGGTGGGTAAGACAAGAAATCAAGAGAAGGTTCAATCAGCATTTCGAATTTGCCAAGCTCAATTCAATACAAGAGAATCACAGTAAGAAAACTCATGGCTTACTAATGTAAGATCGGTTGGGGATGACGACTTGGGCAAAATTGAAAGGGATGGGTATTATTTGATAGTGTTATACGACACATCAGTTTTGGGATTTAGGTGTATATATATAGATTAAAAAACTTAGGTTGAGTTGCTCTAGAATATTCAGAAGATAAGACCCAATTCAAATTGAGTTGTTGTAACTTCCTATCAAAAGGGATCAGCTTCAATTTTTTTTTTTTTTTCAGTTTTCAAAATCAGTTTCTATAAATTATCCAAATTCCGTTTTTTTTTTAATAAATCCGAAAATAAAAATAATATTTATTAAAAATTTTACTATAACATATAAATTTGAAAATAATTATAAATTTAAAAGTTTATTCTAGAAAAATCGTTGATTAAATACTAAAAATTTGGGGTATTACATCTACTCCCCCTAAAACGAAAGTTCGTCCTCGAACTTTAATGTTAGTTAGCTCTCAAAATAAGGCTCTCACGATGACAAAAGATGAGCTACCATTATATTCTACCCCCTTTAAGAGTTTAGGCCTCAAAACTCAGCGTTTCTGCTCAAAAAGTTCTGGATAGCGCTTTCTCATATGATGCTCGACTTCCCAAGTTGCTTCTTCAGAATTCTGATTAGACCACAGCACTTTAACTAACTTTACCGCCTTATTTCGAGTATTTGTCGTTTTGGTATCAAGAATTTTCACTGGGCGCTCTTCGAAAGTTAAGGTCTCATCTAGCTCAATAGTCTCGGGTTGGATAACATGGGTAGGGTCATGAACATACTTTTGGAGTTGTGAAACATGAAAAACATTGTGAACATTGGCTAACTCCATGGGTAAGGTTAGTTGGTGTGCCACCTCTCCAACTCTCTTTAATACTTCATACGGCCCAATGTATCTAGGACTTAGTTTCCCTTTCCTACCATACCGCATGACTCCCTTGGTAGGTGAAACCTTAAGTAAAGCCTTTTCCCCGACTTCAAATTCCACTATTCTTCTATTCTGGTCTACATATGACTTTTTTCGATCCTGAACTGCCTTCATGTTTGCCTGGATAAGCCTAACTTGCTTCGTTGTTTCTTCAATCATTTCTGGCCCCAAAGTCAAAGACTCACTGATATCATTCTAACATAAGGGACTTCTACATTTTCTCCCATACAATGCTTCATAAGGTGCCATTCCTATGCTCGCATGATGACTGTTATTAAACGAAAAATTCGATCATAGGTAATCTTTCGTCCCACGATCCACCAAAGTCCATCACACAAGCTCTCAACATGTCCTCCAGGGTCTAAATTGTTCTCTCTGTTTATCCATATGTAGCAGAGTGAAACGCTGTGCTAAACTTCAGGATAGTGCCAAATGCTTGTTGAACATTTCCCAGAACTTTGATAAAAATCTGGGATCTCTGTCTGAAATGATATCTTTAGCAACTCCATGTAGTCTCACAATTTCTTTCACATAGGCGTCTGCCAACTGATTCACATTCTAAGTGTCCTTTATTGCTATGAATCTTGTTGTCTACGTTCAACGATCAACTATGACCCAAATAGCATTCTTTGCTGCCCTTGTAAGCGGCATCCCATCACAGAATCCATAGTGTTTTGGGGTTTTCTGATGTCCTGCGGGAGAGCTGCAATTCCGAGACTGGAACCGGACGCCTGTACCTGCAAAATAACGGAGACTCCTGAGAGCTCCGCCTCCAACGGTCAAGTTAGTACCTGATTAAGGAGTAATTAATACAGAAATTAAAGTAATAAGGTCTCTCTAGGTGAGAGTATTTAATGTAGGTAATCTGCCTTGCTAGCGAGATCAGCCGGTTATTAGTGTGTTCCGTAATGTTTCTCCTTTGTTCTGTTAATTATTCCGTCCCTTGATTAATGAGGATTAATCGAGTATTTATAGCCTTGGGAAGCGTGCAACTCTCTAGGTTTAAGGTAAACCTAGGGCCGAACGGGCTTCTAGACTGAAATGGGCCTTGATGGCCGGTTGTCCCATTTGGCATGGGTGGACACGTGGCGTGTCTTAAGTGGTCCGTGGAGGACGCGTGGCGGAACCTGGTTGGTCCACTTGTCAAACGGCGCTTGGTGGATAAAAATCCCCTAATCATTTGCCCCTCACAGGTGGCACGCGACTGGTCACGTGTCGCCTGTGACAGGTGTCGCACGGTGACAGGCGACGGCCCGTTACAGGTGTCACCTTGCAGACGGCCGGGAGACTCTCCCGCCCAAATTTGAATTCGGAGGCGACCCTTCGCCTTCTCATTTTGCCTATAAAAGGAAGTGCTGACTTCGGTCATTTTCACATTTGAGAATTTTTGCGAGAACATTCGGACCCCTGAACTTGCTCTGACATTTTCGGACTTTTTCTGCCTACCGCCTGTTCTGACAAGCCGACTGACCCGAACTTTCAGGACTTCATCAACTGTCATCCGTTCAGGTAACTCAGTTCTCTTACTCTTAATTTTCTTTTTATTTTTTTGAAATGGCACCATGGAAGCACACGACACGCCCTAAGTTAGTGATCAGCCGGTCACCGGGGACGGCTGAATCTAGGACTAGGAGTGCCGCCTGCCCTTTTCTGGACCCATCTTTGCCCTTTATACAAAGTCCGACTGAATCTGTGTCTATGCAGAACGTGATGGCCAGAACAAAAAAGACTGCTAGAATATCAAACTCAGACGGCTCCTCCCAAAGGGTACTCCTTAGCGAAACATCTGACCAGGCGCCAGATGTGGAACGAGGCGACTGTCAAGCTGACAGTTCTGAGAGAGGGACCAAGGTGTTCCCTTCTCATCTAACCGTGGACATGTCTAATTTACCTTCTGCTCCTTCTAAGGGAGAGGAGGCGGGCCCCTCTAGGAGAGGGGAGGAGTCGTCCTCTTCGGACTCGTCAGGGGACGAGTCCGATCCCAGCTCTTCTGACCATAGTTCTTCTGACCATAGTTCTTCTGACACAGAAGAAAAACATAACCGCCTACAAGAGGCGAGAAGTTCCCATGCAGTGGAGAAGGGGATAATTGGGCAGAGCCGTCCGCCTCTTACAGAGAGGAAAACACCCCCTACTACTGCAGGGTGCCCCGGGGCCGGATCGCAACCATGCGAGACAACGTGGCGAGCTTTATTGCTAACCACAAAATGGGCCCGGAGTATTTACTGTTTGTGCCGGATCCAGAAGATACTGTCGTCTGGCCGGCTGGTACCAGCTATGGTGACGGCTGTTTTGGCTGCTATGTGGCGGCCATCAAAGCTGGTCTGCGCTTCCCATTACATCCGGCTGTTCAGCGGATTTTAGATGGGTATGATCTGGGGTTATGGCAGTTAGCCCCCAACTCTTGGGTAAACGTACTCGGCTATGTGGCCGGGTGCGAACTGAACGGGGTGGAGCCAAGTTTTGAGGCTTTCGCCCACATGAACTATCTCAGCCGGACCCCTAAGTCGGGAGGTACCGGCTGGTATCAACTAACAAGCCACAGGGGTTACCTCATGACGAGAGGTAAGGCAAACAAATGGAAGGATTGGCGGAACACCTTCCTTATTATCGAGAGTTCAGACACGGAGCTGAACAAACGTTTTAACAAGTGGAACAGAGATCCGCCTCTTCTTGCAGGCGGCCGCAGCATGCCGCCTGTTCCCCCAAAGGCTAAAAGAGAGATCCTAGACAAAGGACTCTTCAAAGTAGAGACTAGGGTGAACTCTACTTCAGGGGTACGAGAGCAAGTACCCCTACACTGCGTCCCGAGCTTCAAGTGGCTCTATGATGAGTACTTCTTGTCCGCCTGTGGCCTCGGCAGTCGGTGCTCTAGAGGTAGCCGGCCTGACGAATACTCTGTTTTTTCACGCCTTGTTTACTTGGGATTTTTACTAACTTTGCTGTTTATTTCTTTCAGCCGACGCCATGAGTAAAATAACAGCATCTAAGACTGCGGCGGCCATGCTGCGGGTTTCGCTAATGAAGCAGTCGTACGCCGACTCCCCCAGCAAGGAGGCACCCTTGGTAAGCTTTAAAAACTCTTCCCCTTTAAGTTGTATTATGCATATACTAACTCTTTTTGTTTTCAGTCTGGCACTCCAAGGGCTTCTTCCTCGCAACAGCCGGACCCCAAGGCCCGGAGAACGACTGTTGCAAGCTCTCCTGGGTCTTCCAGGAAAACAGTGGCGGCTGAGAAGCAGCCGGCCACTTCTTCAAAAACCCAGGCGGGGCCGCCTAGATGTATGGACACTTGCTTGTAAAAACTCACTCTTGCTTCCTTCTTGATTAGGTCTAACTTGTTTTTCCTTCTGCTTAATGCAGCCGGCCCCCAGGGACTTGACTTGGTTGAGGTAGCCAAGTCAATGGTTAAAGTAGTTCCTCCCTCTGACAGGGAGGCGGTCAAGGGTGCCGACACCCTTGGCCTCGATGGAATTTCGGGGATCCTAGCTGAGGTATACCCTTTTGAAGTTCCAGGACGCCTGTTAACCCTTATGATTGGAAACTGACGCCTGTTTTTCTTTGTACTTAGGCCCTGCTCCGAGTCAACAGCCTTCGCAAGCCGATTGATCGGAAAAACAAAGAGGTAAAGGCCGCAAAGGCTATGGCCGCCTCCAGCTGTGATAAAGCAATGTTTCAAATTGCCCAAAATGAAGTACTGACCATTGATCTTCTTTATTATCAGGCGCAGGCGACCGCCGCTGTTCGGGCTCAGCTAGAGGCGGCCCAAAAGAAGGTTGACGAGCTGGAGGGGACCGTCACCAAACTTAAAGCCGAGCTGAAGCCCCTTCGTCAGAAAATGCACTCTTACGAAGCCATGGAGAAATCTTTGGCTAACGTAAAAGAACGCCTGGTGAACCAGGAGAAGAGTCTTACCCAAGAGCTCTCGGACAAGGCCGAGCAAGAGAAACAAGAGCTCGTCCGGGAGATGGTGGAAGACTCCGCCCAAATCCAACGCATGACCTGGGAACGACTGTTCCCCAGTGCCGACTTTGCCTCATGGGAAAGAACGTACCGCCAGTGTTCGGAAATATATAATCAACAGATCCTGGCGGCTGCTGAAGAAGAGGCGATGGACGTTGCGTTGGAGGAGGAAGAGCCTGTTGTGGCGCTTGTGCCACTTGGGGGAAAGGCATCAAAAGATGATGCAGCGAAGGCCGAGTCCAGCAAGAAGAGTGCTGACCAGGCGGCTGCTGCTGATACTGAACTGCCCCCTTCTTAAGCTTTAAGTATATTTTTTCTTTTCACGGCCTGCGTGCCGTTTGCTTTGTAATTACCCGGCCAGGGGGCCGGGGTTTTGAATATTCTGCTGGTCTTTTATGGCCGGCTCATTTTAATCAAATTTTTTGTTTTTGTTCAAATTTGTCTAAGTATTTGAAATTTGCTCACTAGACAGACTGTTGTGTATGGCCGAA
Source organism: Chenopodium quinoa (assembly GCF_001683475.1). Classification (NCBI taxonomy): domain Eukaryota; kingdom Viridiplantae; phylum Streptophyta; class Magnoliopsida; order Caryophyllales; family Amaranthaceae; genus Chenopodium; species Chenopodium quinoa. Next base: position 18,897 of record NW_018745338.1, read on the forward strand.
CGTTAAGACAGGTACAAATAGTAAGTATGCCGCCTATGCCCCTGGACGACTGGTTGTCTGTTTCCAGGATAGATGATCAGTCGGCCATTTAATCAATCGGTATTCGAACTCTTTATTCAATTTGACCAAGTGAATAGAATTACCAAGTAGCCAAGGAATTTAAGTAGGAAAACAAGCGGCGGGTACCGGTTGTTTCCCTTTATTGCCAATGTTGGCCTCTAATTTGTTATTTGTTAACCTAGCAAGAGTATTGGTTGAGAGCCTTTGTTTATTAAAAACAAGTGGACGACTCGTACCTTTTAGGCTCAGTACTAAGTTTGAGTGACTATTAAGTTAACATAGGAGTTACTTAGTCTTCGTCACAATCTTGATTGAGTAGTAAAGGTATCAGGCGGCGTAGGCCGGCTAGACCCCTTGATTTACCAATGTTTGTTGGCTATTTACTCAATAGGTTATCCAGTAGGAATAGGGGTTCGAGTGCCCTTGTTTGTATAAAACAGGCGGACGACTCAAACTTTTTAGGTTCCATACCAAATTTGAAGGAGTGACTATGAGTTAACTTTGGAGTTACTCAGTCGCCGTCACTTTTGTTTGAGAAGTAGAGGTACCAGGCGGCGTAGACCGGCTAGACCCCTTGATTCGCCAATGTTTGTTGGCTATTAACTCAATAGGTACCCCCTGCATTTATCCCAAGTAATACAGGCGGTCATCTGACTCAGATGTCAACTGCTACCACTGGTTTGGTTAGTGATAGAGTTATCCTTGTCTCAAAAAACGGCTACGTGGTTGCCCTTTGGGACAGTCGTATAGGTGCCGTGTAATTAGTTTATAGAACAATGTTCCACCCAAAAGGGAGCTGCTCTCTGCGACGAATTTCATCCGAATGGATGCCGCCGGACGCCTGCTATAATGTTGGGACAGGTCGGATTAGTTTTTAAAAGTTAGATCAGTTGACTAGGCGCCTGGTCTGATCATTCGGCCAGTGGCCTTGGTATGTTCTTGGTGAACGTATGTGCTAAGTAAAAGAAGGGTAGCCGCCTGTTAATTACAGGATCGGCCAGGCCCTAATCTTTTTAGCTAAGTATTGTGAGTAAAATACTCAATGGAGAGTAGCCGACTGTAAAGGTACAGACGGCATGCCCCCGTTGGAACAGACGGCATGCCCCTGTAAAGATAAAGAGTGAAACTCAATGGAGAGTAGCCGACTGTAAAGGTACAGACGGCATGCCCCTCGTAATACAAAATTGAATAGTAAGTGCCAACTTTTTTAAGTAGCTCTTTACTTTACATCATTCAAAAGAAATATTTCTTAAGGTTATCTACATTCCAAGTTCGAGGCAACGGTTGTCCGTCTGGTGTTTCCAGACGGTAGGTACCGTCCCTGACTTCCGCATAGATTCGGTAGGGTCCTTCCCAGTTGGGAGTTAGTTTGCCAGACTCGTTAGCCCTACCAACTGCTTCCATTTTTCTAAGTACAAAGTCCCCTACTTTGAGTGGACGCCTGTGCACTTTTTTGTTGTATGATCTAGTCATTCTCAGGCGGTAGATTTCATGGCGCAAAACAGCATTGCCCCTCTTTTCAGGAAGTGAGTCTAATGCCAGGCGCATAGCTTCCCAGTTTGCCTCTTCGTCATATAGCATTACTCGAAGAGTCGGCTCGTAGTGTTCTATTGGAAGAACAGCTTCTGCACCATAAGTTAGGAGGAATGGAGTTTCTCCAGTCGCCCCTTTTTTCAGTCGTCCTAATGGCCCAAAGAACATGTGGTAGTTCATCTGCCCATAGGCCGCCTGCTCGTTCAATTTTTTTCTTGAGACCGTCTGAGATGATTTTATTAAAGGCTTCTACCTGGCCGTTTGCTTGTGGACGGCCGACAGATGCAAAGTAATGTCCAATTCCTTGGTCTCCCAACCAGCTTTTGAGAAACAGGCGTCTCAAATTGGGGACCATTATCAAAAACCATAGACATGGGAACCCCGAACCGAGTGATGACGTTTTTCCAAATGAATGAAATTACATCTTTCGTCTTGATTCCCTTTACAGCCTCCGCCTCTACCCATTTAGTGAAGTAGTCAACGGCAACAAGTATATACCTTCTGCCGCCTGTAGCAGGCGTATATGGACCCAGAATGTCCATGCCCCACTTAGCAAACGGTAGTGGGCTGTGAATGGTAGTGAGGTCAGTAGCCGGACGGTGAATTAATTTGCCAAACCTTTGGCACTTGTCACATTTTTTCACCATCTCCATTGCATCTGCTTCCAAAGTAGGCCAAAAGTAGCCCTGCCGCCTTGCCCTTTGAGCAAGCATCCTACCACCTATATGGGAAGCACAGAAACCAGAGTGAAGATCATCTAGTATCTCTCGTCCCTTTTCAGGAGTAACACACTTTAAGAAAGGTTGAAGGTGCCCCCTCTTGTGCAGTTCCCCCTGTATCATTTCAAAACAGGAGGCTCGTTTTTTCAGTGATGCCGCCTGTTGAGGATCATCCGGCAGTGTACCGTTTGTCAGATATGCCCTGATTGAATCCATCCAGGTTGAGCTTCTGTCTAGAATTCCAATAGGATTTTCCTCGATGCTTCTCTTCTCCATTACTTCCCAAAACACAGTTCGAGGAGTATCGGAGGAGGCGGATGATGCTAATTTCGAGAGTGCATCTGCCTGGTTGTTTTCTGATCTCGGTACTTGGATCAGATGGAAATCCTCAAGGGAGCCGACTGCTTGTCGGACCGCCTGTAAATATTTGATCATGGCCGGATGTGTTGCTTCGTATTCGCCATTGTACTGACTCACTATCAGTTGTGAATCAGAACAGGCGTCTATTTTCCTTGCCCCGGCCGCCTTACACATGCGGATCCCGGCTAGTAAAGCTTCATATTCTGCCTCATTGTTTGAAGTCTGGAAACTGAAGCGTAGAGCATACTCGAACCTGTCGCCCTCTGGAGATTGACATACGACGCCTGCTCCACAACCGTTTGAAGTAGAGCTTCCGTCCACATATACCTTCCAGACTTGTTCTGGAACTTGAGAGTCAGGAGGACGAGTCATCTCTACAATAAAGTCAGCAAAGGCTTGCCCCTTCACTGCTTTTCTAGGCTCGAAAGTAACTTCGAGACTCTGCATTTCTATGGCCCATTTGATCATTCGTCCGGAGGACTCCATGGTGGTAAGGGGCCGTTTGATCGGTTGGTCGGTATACACGACGACTGCATGTGCCAGAAAGTAGGGCTTCAATTTTTTAACAGCCATGAAGAGTGCAAGACCAAATTTCTCCACTAGGGGATACCTCAACTCGGCATTTTTCAGTACGTGACTGACAAAGTAGACCGGAAGTTGACAGCCGTCCCTTTCAGCAAGGAGCACCGCGCTTAACGCATGATCAGAGACGGCCAGGTACATGTAGAGATTTTCTTTGGGCAAAGGGCTGACCAGCCTTGGCAAGGAATGCAAGTGAACCTTTAATTTCTGGAAGGCGGCCTCAGCATCCGGCCCCCATTCAAACCTTGCCTTTTTCTTAATTGCCTGGAAAAAGTATAGGCATTTGTCGCCTGATCGGCTTAGAAATCTTCCCAAGGCCGCCAGACAACCTGTTAACTTCTGAACCTCTCGGACGGTACGAGGCGACTGCATGTCAATGACCGCCTGTACCTTCTCAGGGTTCGCCTCTATTCCTCTCTGGTTGATAAGGAATCCGAGAAATTTCCCAGACTCAACTCCAAATACACATTTCTTGGGATTGAGCATGACATGGTGCCGCCTGAGTGTGGCGAAAGTTTCTCGGAGGTCCGTCAGATGATCTTTCTGAAGTTTAGTCTTAACAATCATATCATCAATGTATGCCTCGACGTTTCTCCCAATCTGATCAAAGAACACTGTGTTTATCATTCGTTGGAATGTAGCCGGGGCATTCTTAAGACCAAACGGCATGACCGTATAGCAGTATAATCCCTGATCAGTGACGAAGGCCGTCTTCTCCTGATCTTTCTTCCACAAAGGAATTTGATGAAAACCAGAATAGGCGTCCATAAAACTCATCAAGGCATGGCCGGCTGTTGAGTCGACCAGGTTATCAATTTTGGGCAGAGGGTAACTGTCTTTGGGGCACGCCTTGTTCAAGTCTGTGTAGTCTACACACATTCGCCAGGTGCCATTCGGCTTTTTAACAAGTACCACATTTGCAACCCAATCTGGGAAGTAACATTGCCGAATGAACCCTGCATCAAGTAATTTTTTGACTTCGGCGGCGGCCGCCTGACCTCTTTCTTCACCATGGTTCCGCTTCTTTTGCCGTACCGGCTTCTTTTTCGGATCCACAGCGAGTTTGTGTACTGCCAGATCAGGACTAATGCCTGGCATTTCATGGACTTCAAATGCAAAGATGTCCTTGTATTCTTTCAACAGGTTGTGAAAGTCATCACCAAGGTTTCTCAGAGCAGTCGTCCCAACTTTGACTGTTCGGTCAGGGCGGGAGTCGTCTAATATCAGGTCCGTATGCTCACCAGCCGGCTGAGGGCGGAACTCATCCGGCCGGTCCTCTGCCAATGATTGCTATTTTCTTGCCTTTCTGGCGGACTCTGTCTGGGACGCCTTTCTTTTTCTGTCGCCTGTTTCTTGAACAGGCGCACTTTCCTTGACATTGTCAAGGTCTGTTTTTTCTCCACTTGACCCAGTGGCCTTAGCAGTGGGTTTGACATCCGAGAGATAGCACTCTCGGGCCATCCTCTGATCTCCCCTTAGGGAGCCGACTGTTCCATTGTCCCTTTCAAACTTAAGCAGCATAAGTGACGGGATTATAACAGCCTTGGCACTATTCAGGGTTGGGCGACCCAGAATCATGTTGTAGGCAGAGAGTTCCTCTACAACTAGGAATCGGACTACCATGTGTCGTCCTTCCCCTTTTTCGCCCAGGCGGACTGGTAGATCAACTCGTCCCAGTGGGTGGACGACTCCTCCTCCAAACCCTATTAAAGGGTGGGAGGCCGGATGTATGCAGTCCGTCTGATATTTCAGTTTTGACAGACATTTGCTGCTGATGAGATCTGAAGAGCTCCCAGTATCTATGAGGATTCGACCAACTCTCTGGTTGGCCACTTTACATTCAATAACGAGAGGGTCGTCATGCGGCCCCCTTATTCCTCCTAGATCCTCTTCAGTGATGACAATCTCAGGAAATGTATATTTGGACGGTCGTTCTTGGTGAACGGAATTTACATCTAACCGCCTTATATTATCTTTGTTGCCCCTAATAGTGGGGCCGCCTCCTGAGAAGCCGCCTGCAATGGTGTAGACGACTGCATCATCAGTATCGGAACTGTCGGCCTGTTGATTCTTTTTGGCCGACTGCTTTTTTGAGGAAGTATTCCCCGTAGATTTCTTGACATAAGTGTCAAGATCACCTTGATCAGCCAAGCGGTCTAGGTACCGCATGAGACTAATGCAGTCGTTGGTGTGATGACCAATGTCATCATGATAAGCACAGATTTTGTCTTGGTTCCGGTTGCTCGCAGAACCCTTCATGGGGAGCGGTTTCTCAATTGAGAGCCGTCCCTTTATTTCTTTTAGGATAAACTGGTTATCCTTGTTAAACACATACTTTGGGGAGTATGGTTTGAATTCCTTTTTCTTCTTGGCCGGCTGTTTAGAGGAATCAGCCGCCCAGACCCCTTTTCTTTTTTCATCTTTGTTGGACGACTGTTTCTGTCGTCCTTCTCTATTGTCGAACCTCTTCCCGTCCGACTGTTTCATTGTACACAGATCAGTCGCCTGTATATAGGCTTCTGCTTCAATCAAGGCCTCTTGAAGAGTCGCCACCCTTTTTCGAACTAAATCAAATTTGAAGGTAGACCCGTCTTTGAGACCTCTAAAAAAGTCAGTATAAGCTACCTCATCCGGTAACCCTTGAATCTGTATTCTCATCAGGTTGAACCGCCTGATGTAGGAACGAAGCCCCTCCTTTTCACCCTGCTGAATTGTTCCCAAATCAAGGGTCGTTTTCTTCGCAGGGATGTTCATTGCAAAGTTGGAGGCAAATAAGTAAGCAAGCGTCCTGAAACTGTTTACACAACCAGTCGGCAGGTTGCCGAACCATTGCTGTGCAATTCCCTTGAGAGTTGCTGGGAAACACTTGCACCAAGTGGGATCATCCAACCCTTGAAGGTACATCAGGTTGGTGAATGCCATCAGATGGTCTTCCGGGTTAGTAGTGCCATCATAGGCGCCTACTAAAACATTTTTTACTCTGGCCGGCTGAGCGGCTTCAGTAATTTCCTTGGAGAAGGCCGACGGCTGTTCACCAAGTCTAAGCAGCCGTAGCTGCCAGTCCATAGGTTGGACGTTTTTTGCTGCAGGTCCACCAAATGGAGGTGGCTGCATAAAATATTGTTGTTGCGGCACAAATGGCAAATTTGGTACCGCCTGCGCACTATGAAAGCCAGACTGTCGGGAGGTGCCGCCTGACTGACTCTCATGGTACGACTGAGTTGGCCTCATCGAGGCATTTCGCAAACTGTCCTGAAAATTTGAAGTAGAAGCCGACTCTGATAATCGGTCACTCCTCTTCTGCTCTAGCAGGTGCCGAGCATCTGTGAACGTTTGCTTTGACCCGTCCGCCTGAATATGACGAACCGGTTTCCTATTTCCCGTAGGATAACGGAGTTTTGTGAAATCAAGAGCAGACGGCTCCCGCTTCTTAGATTTAGGATGGGGAGTCGCCTCTCGCCCTTGAACTGGCTTCCTCTTGAGTGAAGTGGAAGGTTTTTTGGCCGCCTGCTCTTTGACTGAAGCAGGCGGTTTTTTGTTGATCAACTCTTGGATCTCTCCCTTGAATCCCCTCATGAAGGTCATGAGTTCGTTTCTTGTGATCGGAGCAGACCCATCAGTCGGCTGTTGCCGAGCAAGCGGTGCGCCTGCTGGCTCACTTCCTGTTTGAAGATACTCCCGTTCCCTTATTTCAGTATGACGGGTACGGCGGGCCCTTAGGGTCCCGTCTGGAGCTGTATGAGTTTCAACTTCAAATTCACTTTCGGTATCATGGTCCGACTGAACTTGAGGGTCGTCTAGGGGACGCCTCTCTTCTGGGGTCGGTACAGACTTGGATGCCATCTCTGAAGTACTCTCCCCACAGACGGCGCCAAATGTTTCGGGGTTTTCTGATGTCCTGCGGGAGAGTTACAATTCCGAGACTGGAACCGGACGCCTGTACCTGCAAAATAACGGAGACTCCTGAGAGCTCCGCCTCCAACGGTCAAGTTAGTACCTGATTAAGGAGTAATTAATACAGAAATTAAAGTAATAAGGTCTCTCTAGGTGAGAGTATTTAATGTAGGTAATCTGCTTTGCTAGCGAGATCAGCCGGTTATTAGTGTGTTCTGTAAATTATTCGGTCCCCCGATTAATGAGGATTAATCGAGTATTTATAGCCTTGGGAAGCGTGCAACTCTCTAGGTTTAAGGTAAACCTAGGGCCGATCGGGCTTCTAGACTGAAATGGGCCTTGATGGCCGGTTGTCCCATTTGGCATGGGTGGACACGTGGCGTGTCTTAAGTGGTCCATGGAGGACGCGTGGCGGAACCTGGTTGGTCCACTTGTCAAACGGTGCTTGGTGGATAAAAATCCCCTAATCAGATTTGACAATCATTTGATTCAAAAAGCTTTGTTTGACTTTCGCTTGATTCAAGTCGCTATTTTGAATGCATTTGAATTTCATTTGATTGAAAAAGCTTTGTTTGAATGTGTTTGATTTTTATTTGATTAAATTAGCTTTATTTGAATGTGATTGACTTTCATTTGAATCAATTAGCTTTGTTTAATGCATTTGACTTTCATTTAATTCAAAAAGCTTTGTTTGAATGTGTTTGACTTTAATTTGATTCAAATAGCTTTGTTTGAATGATTTTGACTTTCACTTGATTTAAATACCTTTTTTGAATGCGTTTGACTTTCATCTTATTCAAATAGCATTTCTTGAATGTGTTTGACTTTCATTTGGTTCAAATAGTTTTGTTTAAATGTGTTTGACTTTCATTTGATTCAATTAGTGATGCGTGCATCAATGTGAACGATGAGCATGTTGAAGAATTATTCCAAGAAAGTCAAGAAAGCATGAATCTATACTTGGAAGCTTCTTCAATAGGTCAAACTTACTATCGGGGGCATCAAGACAAAGCCACGCTTTGTATGGTGGCGTTCTTGGGAGTTCTTGAAGCTTCTTGATAGTTCTTTAAGGTTTCTTTAAAAGCTTTCTTAGGTTTTTGCTTACAAGTTTTTACCTTTCACTTGAAAGGGTTTTTCTTGTTTTAAGCACTTAGGATTTCTAATTGCATTAGGAATTGTTTTAGTCTAGTAGGCGTCAATAATAGCTTGGAGTGCAAGCTTGAGTTAGGATAAAATAGGCAAGTTTTATCTTAAGAGTAGTTAGAGTTTAAGTAGGATTAAATAACTAAATCAAAGTTATCTAAACTTGATTAAGTTATGCAATCCGTGGGTTTTTGTTAGGGGATTAGAATTCTAATTCAAGTGGGATTAGGATAATTGATTGAGTTTATAAATATAGGGTTGTAATCTTCGAATGATATACAAGTTTAATCATACATTCATAATAATATTTCTTATTGCTTTTGTTTAAGTTGGATTACTTAAATTCTTGATTGGTGGATTCCAATTTGCTGTTTTGTTTGTTTTAGTTAAAACAATCACCTAGGTTGATTAATTAGGTGGATTCTTGATTAATTAATCTAAGTTTCTTGCTTAATTCTTGGTGAATTTTCTGTATAGAATTAGGTTAGATTCATATCTTTGTGAGGCTTAGTTTTCGGACTAAAAATCACATCATCTTGGTATCAGAGCACGGTTTCGGTAGAAAATAAACTGGTAACGTTTGGCTGGGAATTTTTGAGTGATTCTTTTTGCATTAGTCTCTAAAAACGTCTAGCTATCACCATATAAAATTTCGTAGCTTTTGGTTGAGTAACGAACTCTGTACAGCCTTAAACTTTTGGTGTTGTTGCACTGGGTTGTGGTTGGGAGTCCGGTTTTTTGTTTGCTTCAAGATTCCTTCAAGATTTGATCTTTTAATCAAGATTTTGCATAAACTAAACCTGGTTTGTGTAGGAGCAATGAGTGACGAAGAAATCCCAGGGATTCCAAGGGGTTTGAACCTTGATCAAGCGCATAACTTGCGGAGGGATCGTCAAATAGAGCGATTGTCACAACAATTGCAAGAAGTATTGGCTAGGCTTGACGAACGTGACAAAACTTCATCTTCAAGGAAGAACAAATCAGTTGCAATTTCTAGTTCAAGTGAAGACGAATATGACAGGAGAAAAGCAAGTAGATCACGACATAAAGATTCATCTTCGAGTGATGAACCTAGAAGGCATAGACGGAAGAACAAGGCCAAAGATGATGACCGAAATATAAGGTTAGATTTTCCGGAATTCAATGGTAGTATGCTAGACCCCGAAAAATATTTTGAGTGGGTTAGAAGAGCCGAAACACTCTTTGATTACAAGGAGTATGATGAACGAAAGAGGTGCAAACTTGCTGAATTAAAACTCACAGGTTATGCGAGTTTATGGTATGATAATCTCAAGAAAAAGAGACGCAAGGAGGGACGATCCAAGATCACTACTTGGACACAATTGCAGAAATATATGAAGCGTCAATTTGTGCCCCATGAGTACGTGCAAGAAGTGTATCTCAAGATGCAGACTTTTAAGCAAGGAAATCAATCCGTGGAGGCTTATTTGTGTGAGTTTGAGAAACTATGTTTATTGTGTGATTTAGAAGAAATTCTAGAGCACAAAATAGCACGTTTTATTGCAGGTTTGAACGAAAATGTTCAAGAGAAGATTGAATTGCACGAATACTATTCGTTTGAAGAAGTATGCAAGGCGGCCATTAAGGTTGAAAGACAATTCAAGGCCAAGAAGACCTCAAGTGTGAAACCGTTCACACGCACGTTCACAAAGGCTAGTGACGAGCCTACCTTTGATAGGACTTCTCCTAATCCGTATGCTAAAGATAACAAACCCAGAAACGAAGCTAGCAAGAAGGTGACCGAAGATAGAAAATGTTTCAAATGTGGGAGTGTTGGCCACATAGCAAGCAATTGCTACTCAAAACGCACTATGACGGCTCAAGAATGGGAAGAAGAGAAAGCTAGGTGCGAGGGAAATAGTGACATGGAGGTTGTGGTCGAGAAAGAACGTGATTTTGAAGAAGAGGAGGGTAGTGCCGAAGAGGTTGATGGTGAAACGCAAGGAAAGAGCTTGGTTCTAAGGAGAGCTCTTCACTCTAAACCTATGCCCGTTGAAGAGAATCAAAGAGAGAAAATCTTTTTAACAAGGTGCAAGGTGGAAGATCGATTGTGTGACGTAATAATAGACTCGGGAAGTTGCACAAATGTGGTGTCTACAACTTTGATCAACAAATTAGAGTGGCCTACAACCGATCACCCAAAACCTTACAAGCTACATTGGCTCAATGATGCTAGTGACGTGAAGGTAACGAAACGAGCCCTAATCACCTTTTCAATTGGCAAATATCATGATAAAGTTTTATGTGATGTATGCCCTATGGATGCTTGTCATATCTTATTGGGTAGACCATGGCAATATGATAGATTTGTCAAGTTTAATGGTAGGACAAATGTGTATATAATTCGAAAAGGAAAGGGGGAAAAATCATATGCATTGAAACCACTTGTTGATCATAGAATTAACCCTAGTTCAAAAGGTGCATATTTAATTGGGGAAAAGGAGTTGGAGAAAGAGATCAACAACAACAATATAGTATATATTATGGTGGCTAACGATGTGCAAGTGAATGAAAGTAAACAAGAAAAGAGGCCCGTGGAATTAGAAGTAGTATTGCAAGAGTATTGTGATGTTTTTCCTAGTGAATTACCACCGGGATTACCACCAATTCGTGGTATTGAACATCAAATTGATCTTATTCCGGGAGCTCCACTACCTAACAAGGCAGCATATAGAAGTAATCCGGAAGAAACAAAGGAAATGCAACGTCAAATAGAGGAATTGATGCAAAGAGGCTACGTGAAAGAGAGTATGAGCCCATGTGCCGTGCCTACATTGTTAGTTCCAAAAAAAGATGGGAGTTGGCGTATGTGCATTGATAGTAGGAGTGTGAACAACATAACCATCAAGTATAGATTTCCTATACCTAGACTTGATGATTTGTTAGACGAATTGCATGGTTCAAAGCTATTTTCCAAGATGGCTCATTTCATACCTTGTCACAAAGTGGACGATGCTATGAAAGTGGCGGAATTGTATTTCAAGGAAGTGGTGAGACTACATGGGTTGCCGAACAGTATTGTGAGTGATCGTGATACAAAGTTCATGAGTTTCTTTTGGAAATCACTATGGAAGTTGGTGGGAACGAAGCTGTTATTTAGTACATCATATCACCCGCAAACGGACGGACAAACGGAGGTAACAAATCGAACTCTTGGTGTGCTTTTACGTGGACTAGTGAGCAAAACACAAAAAGATTGGGATATTAAGCTTGCTCATGCCGAGTTTGCTTACAATAGATCACCTACTTATGCCACAAAACACACACCATTCGAAGTTGTTTATGGTGTCAATCCAAAAATGCCCATTGATTTAATTGAAATTCCAAAAGGGGAAGTGATTCATAAGGATGCCGAGACTAAAATCAAGTACATGATAAAGCTACACGCACAAGTTAGAGCTAGGATTGAACGTGTCAATGAACTCTACAAAGCACGAGCTAACAAGAACAAAAAGCCACAAAGTTTTGAAGTTGGCGACTTGGTGTGGCTACACTTGAGAAAAGAGAGATTTCCTAACAAACGAAAGAATAAATTGATGCCAAGAAGTGAGGGGCCGTTCAAGATTATTGAGAAGATCAATGAGAATGCATATAAGCTTGAATTGCCGGGAGAATATGGTGTAAGCGCAACATTTAATATTGGGGATTTGGTGAAGTATTTGCCAGATGGTGCTATTGAAGATTTGAGGGCAAATTCTTTTGAAGAAGGGGAGGATGATGCGTGCATCAATGTGAACGATGAGCATGTTGAAGAATTATTCCAAGAAAGTCAAGAAAGCATGAATCTATACTTGGAAGCTTCTTCAATAGGTCAAACTTACTATCGGGGGCATCAAGACAAAGCCACGCTTTGTATGGTGGCGTTCTTGGGAGTTCTTGAAGCTTCTTGATAGTTCTTTAAGGTTTCTTTAAAAGCTTTCTTAGGTTTTTGCTTACAAGTTTTTACCTTTCACTTGAAAGGGTTTTTCTTGTTTTAAGCACTTAGGATTTCTAATTGCATTAGGAATTGTTTTAGTCTAGTAGGCGTCAATAATAGCTTGGAGTGCAAGCTTGAGTTAGGATAAAATAGGCAAGTTTTATCTTAAGAGTAGTTAGAGTTTAAGTAGGATTAAATAACTAAATCAAAGTTATCTAAACTTGATTAAGTTATGCAATCCGTGGGTTTTTGTTAGGGGATTAGAATTCTAATTCAAGTGGGATTAGGATAATTGATTGAGTTTATAAATATAGGGTTGTAATCTTCGAATGATATACAAGTTTAATCATACATTCATAATAATATTTCTTATTGCTTTTGTTTAAGTTGGATTACTTAAATTCTTGATTGGTGGATTCCAATTTGCTGTTTTGTTTGTTTTAGTTAAAACAATCACCTAGGTTGATTAATTAGGTGGATTCTTGATTAATTAATCTAAGTTTCTTGCTTAATTCTTGGTGAATTTTCTGTATAGAATTAGGTTAGATTCATATCTTTGTGAGGCTTAGTTTTCGGACTAAAAATCACATCAATTAGCTTTGCTTGAATGTGGTTAACTTTCAATTGAGTCAATTTGCTTTGTTGAATGCATTTGACTTTCATTTGATTCAAAAAGTTTTGTTTGACTGTCATATGATTTAATTAGCCTCGTTGAATGCATTTGACAATCATTTGATTCAAAAAGCTTTGTTTGAATTCTTTGGACTTTTACTTGATTAAATTAGCTTTATTCAAAGCATTTGACTTTCATATGATTTAATTAGCTTTGTTTGAATGTTTTTGACTTTCATTTGATGCAATTAGCTTTGTCTGAATGTGTTTGACTTTCGTTTGATTTAATTATCTTTTCTGAATGCATTTGACTTTCATTTGATTCAGATAGCATTGTTTGAATGTGTTTGACTTTCATTTGATTCTAATAGCTTTGTTTGAATGTGTTTGCCTTCCATTGGATTTAATTAGCTTTGTTTGAATGTGGTTGACTTTTAATTGATTCAATTTGATCTGTTGAATGCATTTGACTTTCATTTGATTCAAAAAGATTTGTTTGAATGTGTTTGACTTTCATATGATTCAATTAGTATCGTTGAATGCATTTGACAATCATTTGATTCAAAAAGCTATGTTTAAATTTGTTTGACTTTCACTTGATTCAATTAGCTTTTTTGAAATCATTTGACTTTCTTTTGATTCAAAAAGCTTTGTTTGAATGTGTTTGATTTTCACTTGATTTAATATGCTTTGTTTGAATGTGGTTAACTTTCATTTGATTCAATTAGCTTTGTTTGAATGTGGTTGACTTTCATTTGATTCAATTAGGTTTGTTAGAATGCCATTGACTTTTGTTTGATTTAATTAGGTTTGTTAAAATGCCATTGACATTCATTTGATTCAATTAGCTTTGTTGAATGCATATGACTGTCATTTGATTCAAAAAGCTTTGTTTGAATGTGTTTGAATTTCACTTGATTTAAATTAGCTTTGTTTGAATGTGGTTAACTTTCATTTGATTCAATTAGCTTTGTTTGAATGTGGTTGACTTTCATTTGATTCAATTAGCTTTGTTTAATGCATTTGACTTTCATTTAATTCAAAAAGCTTTGTTTGAATGTGTTTGACTTTAATTTGATTCAAATAGTTTTGTTTGAATGATTTTGACTTTCACTTGATTTAAATACCTTTTTTGAATGCGTTTGACTTTCATCTTATTCAAATAGCATTTCTTGAATGTGTTTGACTTTCAATTGGTTCAAATAGCTTTGTTTAAATGTGTTTGACTTTCATTTGATTCAATTAGCTTTGCTTGAATGTGGTTAACTTTCAATTGAGCCAATTTGCTTTGTGGAATGCATTTGACTTTCATTTGATTCAAAAAGTTTTGTTTGACTGTCATTTGATTCAATTAGCCTCGTTGAATGCATTTGACAATCATTTGATTCAAAAAGCTTTGTTTTAATTCTTTGGACTTTTAGTTGATTCAATTAGCTTTTTTGAAAGCATTTGACTTTCATATGATTTAATTAGCTTTGTTTGAATGTTTTTGACTTTCATTTGATGCAATTAGCTTTGTCTGAATGTGTTTGACTTTCGTTTGATTTAATTATCTTTTTTGAATGCATTTGACTTTCATTTGATTCAGATAGCATTGTTTGAATGTGTTAGACTTTCATTTGATTCTAATAGCTTTGTTTGAATGTGTTTGCCTTCCATTGGATTTAATTAGCTTTGTTTGAATGTGGTTGACTTTTAATTGATTCAATTTGATCTGTTGAATGCATTTGACTTTCATTTGATTCAAAAAGATTTGTTTGAATGTGTTTGACTTTCATATGATTCAACTAGTATCGTTGAATGCATTTGACAATCATTTGGTTCAAAAAGCTATGTTTAAATTTGTTTGACTTTCACTTGATTCAAGTAGCTTTTTTGAAATCATTTGACTTTCTTTTGATTCAAAAAGCTTTGTTTGAATGTGTTTGATTTTCACTTGATTTAATATGCTTTGTTTGAATGTGGTTAACTTTCATTTGATTCAATTAGCTTTGTTTGAATGTGGTTGACTTTCATTTGATTCAATTAGGTTTGTTAGAATGCCATTGACTTTCGTTTGATTTAATTAGGTTTGTTAGAATGCCATTGACTTTCATTTGATTCAATTAGCTTTGGTGAATGCATATGACTTTCATTTGATTCAAAAAGCTTTGTTTGAATGTGTTTGACTCTCATTTGATTCAATTAGCATCGTTGAACGCATTTGACAGTCATTTGATTCAAAAAGCTTTGTTTGAATTACCTAGACTTTCACTTGATTCAATTAGCTTTTTTGAATGGATTTAACTTTCATTTGATTTAAAAAGCTTTGTTTAAATGTGTTTGACTTTCACTTGATTTAATTACTTTTTTTTAATTGCATTTGACTTTCAGTTGATTCAAAAAGATTTGTTTGAATGTGCTTGACTTTCATATGATTCAATTAGCATCGTTGAATGGATTTGACAATCATTTGATTCAAAAAGCTTTGTTTGACTTTCACTTGATTCAAATCGCTATTTTGAATGCATTTGAATTTCATTTGATTGAAAAAGCTTTGTTTGAATGTGTTTGATTTTTATTTGATTAAATTAGCTTTATTTGAATGTGATTGACTTTCATTTGAATCAATTAGCTTTGTTTAATGCATTTGACTTTCATTTAATTCAAAAAGCTTTGTTTGAATGTGTTTGACTTTAATTTGATTCAAATAGCTTTGTTTGAATGATTTTGACTTTCACTTGATTTAAATACCTTTTTTGAATGCGTTTGACTTTCATCTTATTCAAATAGCATTTCTTGAATGTGTTTGACTTTCATTTGGTTCAAATAGTTTTGTTTAAATGTGTTTGACTTTCATTTGATTCAATTAGCTTTGCTTGAATGTGGTTAACTTTCAATTGAGTCAATTTGCTTTGTTGAATGCATTTGACTTTCATTTGATTCAAAAAGTTTTGTTTGAGTGTCATATGATTTAATTAGCCTCGTTGAATGCATTTGACAATCATTTGATTCAAAAAGCTTTGTTTGAATTCTTTGGACTTTTACTTGATTAAATTAGCTTTATTCAAAGCATTTGACTTTCATATGATTTAATTAGCTTTGTTTGAATGTTTTTGACTTTCATTTGATGCAATTAGCTTTGTCTGAATGTGTTTGACTTTCGTTTGATTTAATTATCTTTTCTGAATGCATTTGACTTTCATTTGATTCAGATAGCATTGTTTGAATGTGTTTGACTTTCTTTTGATTCTAATAGCTTTGTTTGAATGTGTTTGCCTTCCATTGGATTTAATTAGCTTTGTTTGAATGTGGTTGACTTTTAATTGATTCAATTTGATCTGTTGAATGCATTTGACTTTCATTTGATTCAAAAAGATTTGTTTGAATGTGTTTGACTTTCATATGATTCAATTAGTATCGTTGAATGCATTTGACAATCATTTGATTCAAAAAGCTATGTTTGAATTTGTTTGACTTTCACATGATTCAATTAGCTTTTTTGAAATCATTTGACTTTCTTTTGATTCAAAAAGCTTTGTTTGAATGTGTTTGATTTTCACTTGATTTAATATGCTTTGTTTGAATGTGGTTAACTTTCATTTGATTCAATTAGCTTTGTTTGAATGTGGTTGACTTTCATTTGATTCAATTAGGTTTGTTAGAATGCCATTGACTTTCGTTTGATTTAATTAGGTTTGTTAAAATGCCATTGACTTTCATTTGATTCAATTAGCTTTGTTGAATGCATATGACTGTCATTTGATTCAAAAAGCTTTGTTTGAATGTGTTTGAATTTCACTTGATTTAAATTAGCTTTGTTTGAATGTGGTTAACTTTCATTTGATTCAATTAGCTTTGTTTGAATGTGGTTGACTTTCATTTGATTCAATTAGCTTTGTTTAATGCATTTGACTTTCATTTAATTCAAAAAGCTTTGTTTGAATGTGTTTGACTTTAATTTGATTCAAATAGTTTTGTTTGAATGATTTTGACTTTCACTTGATTTAAATACCTTTTTTGAATGCGTTTGACTTTCATCTTATTCAAATAGCATTTCTTGAATGTGTTTGACTTTCAATTGGTTCAAATAGCTTTGTTTAAATGTGTTTGACTTTCATTTGATTCAATTAGCTTTGCTTGAATGTGGTTAACTTTCAATTGAGCCAATTTGCTTTGTTGAATGCATTTGACTTTCATTTGATTCAAAAAGTTTTGTTTGACTGTCATTTGATTCAATTAGCCTCGTTGAATGCATTTGACAATCATTTGATTCAAAAAGCTTTGTTTGAATTCTTTGGACTTTTAGTTGATTCAATTAGCTTTTTTGAAAGCATTTGACTTTCATATGATTTAATTAGCTTTGTTTGAATGTTTTTGACTTTCATTTGATGCAATTAGCTTTGTCTGAATGTGTTTGATTTTCGTTTGATTTAATTATCTTTTTTGAATGCATTTGACTTTCATTTGATTCAGATAGCATTGTTTGAATGTGTTAGACTTTCATTTGATTCTAATAGCTTTGTTTGAATGTGTTTGCCTTCCATTGGATTTAATTAGCTTTGTTTGAATGTGGTTGACTTTTAATTGATTCAATTTGATCTGTTGAATGCATTTGACTTTCATTTGATTCAAAAAGATTTGTTTGAATGTGTTTGACTTTCATATGATTCAACTAGTATCGTTGAATGCATTTGACAATCATTTGATTCAAAAAGCTATGTTTAAATTTGTTTGACTTTCACTTGATTCAATTAGCTTTTTTGAAATCATTTGACTTTCTTTTGATTCAAAAAGCTTTGTTTGAATGTGTTTGATTTTCACTTGATTTAATATGCTTTGTTTGAATGTTGTTAACTTTCATTTGATTCAATTAGCTTTGTTTGAATGTGGTTGACTTTCATTTGATTCAATTAGGTTTGTTAGAATGCCATTGACTTGCGTTTGATTTAATTAGGTTTGTTAGAATACCATTGACTTTCATTTGATTCAATTAGCTTTGTTGAATGCATATGACTTTCATTTGATTCAAAAAGCTTTGTTTGAATGTGTTTGACCCTCATTTGATTCAATTAGCATCGTTGAACGCATTTGACAGTCATTTGATTCAAAAAGCTTTGTTTGAATTACCTAGACTTTCACTTGATTCAATTAGCTTTTTTGAATGGATTTAACTTTCATTTGATTTAAAAAGCTTTGTTTAAATGTGTTTGACTTTCACTTGATTTAATTACTTTTTTTTAATTGCATTTGACTTTCAGTTGATTCAAAAAGATTTGTTTGAATGTGCTTGACTTTCATATGATTCAATTAGCATCGTTGAATGGATTTGACAATCATTTGATTCAAAAAGCTTTGTTTGACTTTCACTTGATTCAAATCGCTATTTTGAATGCATTTGAATTTCATTTGATTGAAAAAGCTTTGTTTGAATGTGTTTGATTTTTATTTGATTAAATTAGCTTTATTTGAATGTGATTGACTTTCATTTGAATCAATTAGCTTTGTTTAATGCATTTGACTTTCATTTAATTCAACAAGCTTTGTTTGAATGTGTTTGACTTTAATTTGATTCAAATAGCTTTGTTTGAATGATTTTAACTTTCACTTGATTTAAATAACTTTTTTGAATGCGTTTGACTTTCATTTGATTCAAATGACATTTCTTGAATGTGTTTGACTTTCATTGTGTTCAAATAGCTTTGTTTAAATGTGTTTGACTTTCATTTGATTCAATTAGCTTTGCTTGAATGTGGTTAACTTTCAATTGAGTCAATTTGCTTTGTTGAATACATTTTACTTTCATTTGATTCAAAAAGTTTTGTTTGACTGTCATATGATTCAATTAGCCTCGTTGAATGCATTTGACAATCATTTGATTCAAAAAGCTTTGTTTGAATTCTTTGGTCTTTTACTTGATTCAATTAGCTTTTTTCAAAGCATTCGACTTTCTTATGATTTATTTAGCTTTGTTTGAATGTTTTTGACTTTTATTTGATGCAATTAGCTTTGTCTGAATGTGTTTGACTTTTTTCGTTTGATTTAATTATCTTTTTTGAATGCATTTGACTTTCATTTGATTCAGATAGCATTGTTTGAATGTGTTTGACTTTCATTTGATTCAAATAGCTTTGTTTGAATGTGTTTGCCTTCCATTGGATTAAATTAGCTTTGTTTGAATGTGGTTGACTTTTAATTGATTCAATTTGATCAGTTGAATGCATTTGACTTTCATTTGATTCAAAAAGATTTGTTTGAATGTGTTTGACTTTCATATGATTCAATTAGTATCGTTGAATGCATTTGACAATCATTTGATTCAAAAAGCTATGTTTGAATTTGTTTGACTTTCACTTGATTCACTTAGCTTTTTTGAACTCATTTGACTTTCTTTGGATTCAAAAAGCTTTGTTTGAATGTGTTTGAATTTCACTTGATTTAAATTAGCTTTGTTTGAATGTGGTTAACTTTCATTTGATTCAATTAGCTTTGTTTGAATGTGGTTGACTTTCATTTGATTCAATTAGCTTTGTTTAATGCATTTGACTTTCATTTAATTCAAAAAGCTTTGTTTGAATGTGTTTGAATTTAATTTGATTCAAATAGCTTTGTTTGAATGATTTTGACTTTCACTTGATTTAAATACCTTTTTTGAATGCGTTTGACTTTCATCTTATTCAAATAGCATTTCTTGAATGTGTTTGACTTTCATTTGGTTCAAATAGTTTTGTTTAAATGTGTTTGACTTTCATTTGATTCAATTAGCTTTGCTTGAATGTGGTTAACTTTCAATTGAGTCAATTTGCTTTGTTGAATGCATTTGACTTTCATTTGATTCAAAAAGTTTTGTTTGACTGTCATATGATTTAATTAGCCTCGTTGAATGCGATTGACAATCATTTGATTCAAAAAGCTTTGTTTGAATTCTTTGGACTTTTACTTGATTAAATTAGCTTTATTCAAAGCATTTGACTTTCATATGATTTAATTAGCTTTGTTTGAATGTTTTTGACTTTCATTTGATGCAATTAGCTTTGTCTGAATGTGTTTGACTTTCGTTTGATTTAATTATCTTTTCTGAATGCATTTGACTTTCATTTGATTCAGATAGCATTGTTTGAATGTGTTTGACTTTCTTTTGATTCTAATAGCTTTGTTTGAATGTGTTTGCCTTCCATTGGATTTAATTAGCTTTGTTTGAATGTGGTTGACTTTTAATTGATTCAATTTGATCTGTTGAATGCATTTGACTTTCATTTGATTCAAAAAGATTTGTTTGAATGTGTTTGACTTTCATATGATTCAATTAGTATCGTTGAATGCATTTGACAATCATTTGATTCAAAAAGCTATGTTTGAATTTGTTTGACTTTCACATGATTCAATTAGCTTTTTTGAAATCATTTGACTTTCTTTTGATTCAAAAAGCTTTGTTTGAATGTGTTTGATTTTCACTTGATTTAATATGCTTTGTTTGAATGTGGTTAACTTTCATTTGATTCAATTAGCTTTGTTTGAATGTGGTTGACTTTCATTTGATTCAATTAGGTTTGTTAGAATGCCATTGACTTTCGTTTGATTTAATTAGGTTTGTTAAAATGCCATTGACTTTCATTTGATTCAATTAGCTTTGTTGAATGCATATGACTGTCATTTGATTCAAAAAGCTTTGTTTGAATGTGTTTGAATTTCACTTGATTTAAATTAGCTTTGTTTGAATGTGGTTAACTTTCATTTGATTCAATTAGCTTTGTTTGAATGTGGTTGACTTTCATTTGATTCAATTAGCTTTGTTTAATGCATTTGACTTTCATTTAATTCAAAAAGCTTTGTTTGAATGTGTTTGACTTTAATTTGATTCAAATAGTTTTGTTTGAATGATTTTGACTTTCACTTGATTTAAATACCTTTTTTGAATGCGTTTGACTTTCATCTTATTCAAATAGCATTTCTTGAATGTGTTTGACTTTCAATTGGTTCAAATAGCTTTGTTTAAATGTGTTTGACTTTCATTTGATTCAATTAGCTTTGCTTGAATGTGGTTAACTTTCAATTGAGCCAATTTGCTTTGTTGAATGCATTTGACTTTCATTTGATTCAAAAAGTTTTGTTTGACTGTCATTTGATTCAATTAGCCTCGTTGAATGCATTTGACAATCATTTGATTCAAAAAGCTTTGTTTGAATTCTTTGGACTTTTAGTTGATTCAATTAGCTTTTTTGAAAGCATTTGACTTTCATATGATTTAATTAGCTTTGTTTGAATGTTTTTGACTTTCATTTGATGCAATTAGCTTTGTCTGAATGTGTTTGATTTTCGTTTGATTTAATTATCTTTTTTGAATGCATTTGACTTTCATTTGATTCAGATAGCATTGTTTGAATGTGTTAGACTTTCATTTGATTCTAATAGCTTTGTTTGAATGTGTTTGCCTTCCATTGGATTTAATTAGCTTTGTTTGAATGTGGTTGACTTTTAATTGATTCAATTTGATCTGTTGAATGCATTTGACTTTCATTTGATTCAAAAAGATTTGTTTGAATGTGTTTGACTTTCATATGATTCAACTAGTATCGTTGAATGCATTTGACAATCATTTGATTCAAAAAGCTATGTTTAAATTTGTTTGACTTTCACTTGATTCAATTAGCTTTTTTGAAATCATTTGACTTTCTTTTGATTCAAAAAGCTTTGTTTGAATGTGTTTGATTTTCACTTGATTTAATATGCTTTGTTTGAATGTTGTTAACTTTCATTTGATTCAATTAGCTTTGTTTGAATGTGGTTGACTTTCATTTGATTCAATTAGGTTTGTTAGAATGCCATTGACTTGCGTTTGATTTAATTAGGTTTGTTAGAATACCATTGACTTTCATTTGATTCAATTAGCTTTGTTGAATGCATATGACTTTCATTTGATTCAAAAAGCTTTGTTTGAATGTGTTTGACCCTCATTTGATTCAATTAGCATCGTTGAACGCATTTGACAGTCATTTGATTCAAAAAGCTTTGTTTGAATTACCTAGACTTTCACTTGATTCAATTAGCTTTTTTGAATGGATTTAACTTTCATTTGATTTAAAAAGCTTTGTTTAAATGTGTTTGACTTTCACTTGATTTAATTACTTTTTTTTAATTGCATTTGACTTTCAGTTGATTCAAAAAGATTTGTTTGAATGTGCTTGACTTTCATATGATTCAATTAGCATCGTTGAATGGATTTGACAATCATTTGATTCAAAAAGCTTTGTTTGACTTTCACTTGATTCAAATCGCTATTTTGAATGCATTTGAATTTCATTTGATTGAAAAAGCTTTGTTTGAATGTGTTTGATTTTTATTTGATTAAATTAGCTTTATTTGAATGTGATTGACTTTCATTTGAATCAATTAGCTTTGTTTAATGCATTTGACTTTCATTTAATTCAACAAGCTTTTTTTGAATGTGTTTGACTTTAATTTGATTCAAATAGCTTTGTTTGAATGATTTTAACTTTCACTTGATTTAAATAACTTTTTTGAATGCGTTTGACTTTCATTTGATTCAAATGACATTTCTTGAATGTGTTTGACTTTCATTGTGTTCAAATAGCTTTGTTTAAATGTGTTTGACTTTCATTTGATTCAATTAGCTTTGCTTGAATGTGGTTAACTTTCAATTGAGTCAATTTGCTTTGTTGAATACATTTGACTTTCATTTGATTCAAAAAGTTTTGTTTGACTGTCATATGATTCAATTAGCCTCGTTGAATGCATTTGACAATCATTTGATTCAAAAAGCTTTGTTTGAATTCTTTGGTCTTTTACTTGATTGACCAAGATGGTCAAGGGTCAACTATCCATGGTCAAGATGAGGAGGTTCAACACGGTGCTATTGAGCAAGGTGCTAAGGGATTATTCTTGTCTAAGTCATTCTTCAATCCTATGCACGGTTTTAGTCCAAAGAGTTTAACAAATGGTTACACTTCCCTTAGTGTAATTAATCTTGTTGAAGGTATCTAGTACATGAGCCGTTTTTCCAAGCTTGAAGCCACGCATGATTTATGCATTTGGGAGTTACATTGGACTGATTTTGACAGCGTGATTCAAGGCTTGTGTTGGGCGTGAATTAAGGCATTAGTTGGCTGATTATTCTACCTCTTTACTTGGGGTTTACATGTACTTAATTAGAGAGTTGTTGCTAGAATAAAGGAGCTTGAATCAAGGGTTTAAATGGGAGGTTACAAGCGTGACTCAAGGGGGTTGTTTGCATGTTTTCTTGGACGTTGAAAATGCTGTTTGAAGACCTCATGATTGCTGAACGTTTTCTCCTTAATTTAAGCATAGTTTTAAGCTTAGTTGATTAGTTTTACTTTGTTGTTATGAGGGGTTAATTGGACAGTCATATGAGCCTTTTAATCACCTTATAATTAGCATTTTATCTTGTCTTTTAATTAGGCAAGTGATGGATGATCATTAAAATTGTAGAAGGGGATCCTATGTTCCTTTATGTAACTTATACACTACTATAAATAGTGTACTATGCATGAATGAAAAGGCATCCAGAAATTTGCTTAAACACTTGTGTTTTGTTGATTAAACGTGACTTAGCAATTAGTCATTTTTAAGGTCCAAGTTTGATAACTCAAATTTGAAGAGTGCTAGTTTTGGTAGAGTGTTCCCAAACCTAGGAACTTGCGTAGTGAACGAGTGGGTTGAGTGTTCCCCATTCCTAACTACACCAAGCAAAGGGTGAGTGTTCCCCTTTGTTATATCCGAGACTAGGGTTGAGTGTTCCCCTATTCTCCCTTTCACTAATCACGATTTCACTAAGACCCCTTAAAACGTACTTTTGTAACAAGGTTCTCATCTTGCTTACACATCATTTGGCGCGTCAGGTAGGGGGTGTTTTCCTAAACATTTCCTAAGGGGTCGTATACCTACACACCATGGGAGAGAATCAAGACTTGAGGACAGCCTTGGAAGCTCTTAATCGATCCATTGCTAGTCAAGAAAGGTTGGCCGAAACCAATGCCAATCTACAAGGGAACCTTGCTGCCTTGATGGCAAGGCTCATGAACGAGCAAGATAGGAGAGATCAAGATGAAGACCCTCCACCTAGGAGGGAAGATAGGAGTCTCAAAGTGGACGTCCCTTCTTTTGATGGGACACTTGATCCAGAGAAGTACTTGGAATGGGAGAAATCCTTGGAAAGGTACTTTGAATACAAGGACATTCATGAGGATGTTCAACGTTTTAAGATTGCCAAAGTCAAGTTGAAGGGCTATGGTGATAGTTGGCTACAAGGAGAGCAGAGGGGACGTACCCTTAGGGGGAAAGCTCCTATCTCTACTTGGGGCAAACTCAAGAAACGGATGAAAGACCGTTTCATCCCCCACAATTACAAGCAAAGTCAATATGTGAAGTGGAGTACCTTGCAACAAAATGGGGACTCTGTGGAGGATTACATAAAAGAGTTTGATAGACTTGCTATTGTGTGTGAAGTAACCGAAAATGAAGAGCTCAAAATGGGGCGTTTCATATCTGGTTTGGACCAAGAATTACAAGACAAACTTGAAGGTTATACTAACCTCACGTTTGTTGAAGCTTGCAAGTTGGTGATTAAGTTCGATGCTAAGAGGAAGAAGAGGAAGCCTACTACCATTCCTCAATTGGCACGAAAACCTTCTTTTCCTACGAAGGAAGGTTCTTCCTTTAACAAACCAAGTAATCCACCAAAGAAGGACACAAAGGACGTGAAGCTAGGTGACATTGTGTGTTACAAATGTGGAGGACGAGGTCATTACAAGAAGGATTGTCCTAATACTAGGGCGTTAACCATACAAGAGGTTAAGCTCATGGCCACTCAAAACATCAACTGGGATGAGTTTGAGGAGGGGGAAGAAGAAGTTGAAGATGATTGTGATGATTGCATTTCCGAGCCAGAGGAGAAGACTAGCCTCGTGATTAGGAGGGCCTTACAAGCACGTGTGGAAGAGGATGCTGCCCCCCAACGACAACACATTTTCATCACCCGTTGTAAAATTGGTGACGAGGTATGTGATTTGATTATTGATGGAGGAAGTGAGGCTAATACCGTGTCTAAGACCCTAGTATCTAAACTTGGTCTTACGACTACTAATCATCCACAACCTTACAAATTAAGTTGGTTAGATTCTAATGCTAGCACTGGAGTTAGGAAGCAATGCATGGTTTCTTTTTGTATTGGTTCGTATTGTGATTCTATATTATGTGATGTTGTGTCTATGGATGCTTGTCATATTCTACTTGGTAGGCCTTGGCAAACTGATAAAAGATCTATACATGATGGGTATCACAACACGTATACCATAGTCCATGAAGGGAGAAAGAAAAAACTACACCCTTTACCACCCCCACGGTTTTCACCATCACAAACACCCCAAAAAGAAGTATCCTTGTTGTCTCTTAAAGAGTTTGAAAGGGAGTTAGATGGTGAGGGAGAGTTGTTCATACTATACTCCAAAGAAACCCACGAAAATTTTGTTGCTCAAAATCCTAAGTTAGCCCAATTGATTAAGGATTTTGAGGACGTTTTTCCGAATGAATTACCTAAAGAACTACCACCCATACGTGGAATTGAGCATCAAATCGATCTCATTCCCGGAGCACCTTTGCCAAATAAGCCAGCCTATCGGTGTAACCCTTTAGAAACTAAGGAATTACAACGTCAAATTGAAGAGCTAATGGGGATGGGTTATGTGCGTGAGTCCATGAGTCCATGTGCCGTTCCTGCTTTGTTGGTCCCTAAGAAAGATGGTACTTGGAGAATGTGTATTGATAGTAGAGCCGTTAATAACATTACTATCAAGTACAGGTTTCCAATTCCAAGGCTTGATGACATGCTTGATGAGTTAAGTGGTTCCAAGGTCTTCTCAAAGGTAGACTTGAGAAGTGGGTATCATCAAATTCGCATGAGAGAAGGGGATGAATGGAAAACCGCGTTCAAGACAAAGCATGGGTTGTATGAGTGGCTCGTCATGCCATTTGGCCTTACAAATGCCCCTAGCACGTTCATGAGATTAATGAATGAGGTGCTAAGGCCATTTCTTGGCAAGTTCGTGGTAGTATACTTGGATGACATTCTCATTTATTCACGTGATGAAGAATCTCATTTTGATCATCTTTTCCAAGTATTTTCTGTTTTGAGGCAAGAAAAATTGTATGGGAAACTAGAAAAATGTGATTTTTTATTGTATGAAGTCATGTTTCTTGGTTACATAGTTTCAGGTGATGGCGTGAAGGTGGATCCTAGCAAAATTGAAGCAATTCAATCATGGCCTAGTCCAAGGACACTCACGGAAGTTCGTTCATTTCATGGACTTGCCTCCTTCTATAGAAGATTCATCAAGAATTTTAGCACACTCATGTCTCCCATCACCGAGTGTACTAAGAAAGGCGTGTTTGAATGGACACCCCAAGCTCAAAGGGCATTTGAAGAAGTCAAGAAGAAGATGTGCAACACACCCATCTTAGCACTTCCGGATTTTTCCAAACCATTTGAGGTTGAATGTGACGCAAGTGGAAAGGGTATTGGTGCCGTATTGATTCAAGGTGGGCGTCCCATTGCTTACTTTAGTGAGAAGATGAGTCAAGGCAAGTTGAATTACTCCACCTATGATAAAGAGTTCTATGCTATGGTAAGAGCTCTAGATCATTGGTCACATTACTTGAGGCCACAACCTTTCATATTGCATTCCGATCATGAATCCTTGAGGTTCATACATGGCCAAAAGAAGCTGAATGCAAGACATGCTAAATGGGTTGAATTCTTGCAAACCTTTAACTTTTCCTCTAAATACAAGAGTGGAAAGGCTAATGTTGTTGCGGATGCCTTATCTAGGAGACATAATTTGCTTGGAGTTGTCGAAGCAAAGGTTCTTGGGTTTGATTTGATCAAAGCATACTACAAGGAGGATGGCGATTTCAATGGAATAATACAGAAATGTGTCCATGGAGTATATGACTTATTTTCCTTACATGATGGCTTTCTTTTTAAGGGAAATCGGTTATGCATTCCTAAGTGTCCAATTAGAAGCTTGTTGATTCATGAGGCTCATGGAGGAGGTCTAGCTGGTCACGTGGGAATTCAAAAAACAATGGAGCTTCTTCAAGCTCACTTTTATTGGCCGAAAATGTTAGCCACGGTTCATCATGTGGTTAGTCGTTGTTCTACTTGTCAAAGGGCCAAGATGGTGTTTCACAAAGGTCTCTACAAGCCTTTGCCAGTTCCGGAAAGACCTTGGGAGGATGTGAGCATGGATTTCATTGTGGCTTTACCTAGAACTCAAAGGGGTAAAGACTCAATCATGGTGGTTGTTGATCGGTTTTCGAAAATGGCTCATTTCATTCCTTGTCACAAAACCGAAGATGCTATGAAAGTGGCTAAGTTATACTTTGAAGAAGTGGTTCGTTTTCATGGGGTGCCACGCACCATTGTGTCCGATCGTGATACAAAATTTCTTAGTCATTTTTGGAAATCAATATGGCGCCTAATGGGAACAAAGCTGCTGTTTTCTACTTCACATCATCCACAAACCGATGGGCAAACTGAAGTGGTGAATAGAATTCTGGGTTCGTTGCTTAGGACCTTGGTTAGTAAGAGTGCTAAGGATTGGGATGTCAAGCTAGCTCATGCCGAGTTTGCTTACAATCGGACTCCTAGTGCTACTACAAAGTACTCTCCTTTTGAAGTGGTATATGGTGTAAATCCTTATGTTCCTATTGATCTCATAGCTTTGCCACAAGACAAGTTCGTTCATGGTGGAGCTAAGGAGCAAGCCGAGTTCATGTTAAAGGTCCACAAGGAAGTACGGAAGAACATTGAGAAAGCAAATGAGGTCTACACGAAACAAGCCAACAAGAGGGTGAAAAACGTGAAGCAATTTGAAGTTGGTGACTTAGTGTGGATTTACATGAGAAAAGAGAGGTTTCCTAGCAAAAGAAAGAACAAGCTTATGCCAAGAGCCGAAGGACCATTTGAAATCGTGGGAAAGATCAATGACAATGCATACAAGGTTGATTTGGGGGGCCAATTTGGTGTCTCAAGCACATTCAACGTTGGGGACCTTGCTCCTTACTTTGATGATGACGAATTGAGGGCAATTCCTTTTGAAGAAGGGGAAGATGACCAAGATGGTCAAGGGTCAACTATCCATGGTCAAGATGAGGAGGTTCAACACGGTGCTATTGAGCAAGGTGCTAAGGGATTATTCTTGTCTAAGTCATTCTTCAATCCTATGCACGGTTTTAGTCCAAAGAGTTTAACAAATGGTTACACTTCCCTTAGTGTAATTAATCTTGTTGAAGGTATCTAGTACATGAGCCGTTTTTCCAAGCTTGAAGCCACGCATGATTTATGCATTTGGGAGTTACATTGGACTGATTTTGACAGCGTGATTCAAGGCTTGTGTTGGGCGTGAATTAAGGCATTAGTTGGCTGATTATTCTACCTCTTTACTTGGGGTTTACATGTACTTAATTAGAGAGTTGTTGCTAGAATAAAGGAGCTTGAATCAAGGGTTTAAATGGGAGGTTACAAGCGTGACTCAAGGGGGTTGTTTGCATGTTTTCTTGGACGTTGAAAATGCTGTTTGAAGACCTCATGATTGCTGAACGTTTTCTCCTTAATTTAAGCATAGTTTTAAGCTTAGTTGATTAGTTTTACTTTGTTGTTATGAGGGGTTAATTGGACAGTCATATGAGCCTTTTAATCACCTTATAATTAGCATTTTATCTTGTCTTTTAATTAGGCAAGTGATGGATGATCATTAAAATTGTAGAAGGGGATCCTATGTTCCTTTATGTAACTTATACACTACTATAAATAGTGTACTATGCATGAATGAAAAGGCATCCAGAAATTTGCTTAAACACTTGTGTTTTGTTGATTAAACGTGACTTAGCAATTAGTCATTTTTAAGGTCCAAGTTTGATAACTCAAATTTGAAGAGTGCTAGTTTTGGTAGAGTGTTCCCAAACCTAGGAACTTGCGTAGTGAACGAGTGGGTTGAGTGTTCCCCATTCCTAACTACACCAAGCAAAGGGTGAGTGTTCCCCTTTGTTATATCCGAGACTAGGGTTGAGTGTTCCCCTATTCTCCCTTTCACTAATCACGATTTCACTAAGACCCCTTAAAACGTACTTTTGTAACAAGGTTCTCATCTTGCTTACACATCATTGATTCAATTAGCTTTTTTCAAAGCATTCGACTTTCTTATGATTTATTTAGCTTTGTTTGAATGTTTTTGACTTTTATTTGATGCAATTAGCTTTGTCTGAATGTGTTTGACTTTTTTCGTTTGATTTAATTATCTTTTTTGAATGCATTTGACTTTCATTTGATTCAGATAGCATTGTTTGAATGTGTTTGACTTTCATTTGATTCAAATAGCTTTGTTTGAATGTGTTTGCCTTCCATTGGATTAAATTAGCTTTGTTTGAATGTGGTTGACTTTTAATTGATTCAATTTGATCAGTTGAATGCATTTGACTTTCATTTGATTCAAAAAGATTTGTTTGAATGTGTTTGACTTTCATATGATTCAATTAGTATCGTTGAATGCATTTGACAATCATTTGATTCAAAAAGCTATGTTTGAATTTGTTTGACTTTCACTTGATTCACTTAGCTTTTTTGAACTCATTTGACTTTCTTTGGATTCAAAAAGCTTTGTTTGAATGTGTTTGAATTTCATTTGATTTAAATTAGCTTTGTTTGAATGTGGTTAACTTTCATTTGATTCAATTAGCTTTGTTTGAATGTGGTTGACTTTCATTTGATTCAATTAGCTTTGTTTAATGCATTTGACTTTCATTTAATTCAAAAAGCTTTGTTTGAATGTGTTTGAATTTAATTTGATTCAAATAGCTTTGTTTGAATGATTTTGACTTTCACTTGATTTAAATACCTTTTTTGAATGCGTTTGACTTTCATCTTATTCAAATAGCATTTCTTGAATGTGTTTGACTTTCATTTGGTTCAAATAGTTTTGTTTAAATGTGTTTGACTTTCATTTGATTCAATTAGCTTTGCTTGAATGTGGTTAACTTTCAATTGAGTCAATTTGCTTTGTTGAATGCATTTGACTTTCATTTGATTCAAAAAGTTTTGTTTGACTGTCATATGATTTAATTAGCCTCGTTGAATGCATTTGACAATTATTTGATTCAAAAAGCTTTGTTTGAATTCTTTGGACTTTTACTTGATTCAATTAGCTTTATTCAAAGCATTTGACTTTCATATGATTTAATTAGCTTTGTTTGAATGTTTTTGACTTTCATTTGATGCAATTAGCTTTGTCTGAATGTGTTTGACTTTCGTTTGATTTAATTATCTTTTTTGAATGCATTTGACTTTCATTTGATTCAGATAGCATTGTTTGAATGTGTTTGACTTTCATTTGATTCAAATAGCTTTGTTTGAATGTGTTTGCCTTCCATTGGATTTAATTAGCTTTGTTTGAATGTGGTTGACTTTTAATTGATTCAATTTGATCTGTTGAATGCATTTGACTTTCATTTGATTCAAAAAGATTTGTTTGAATGTGTTTGACTTTCATATGATTCAATTAGTATCGTTGAATGCATTTGACAATCATTTGATTCAAAAAGCTATGTTTGAATTTGTTTGACTTTCACTTGATTCAATTAGCTTTTTTGAAATCATTTGACTTTCTTTTGATTCAAAAAGCTTTGTTTGAATGTGTTTGATTTTCACTTGATTTAATATGCTTTGTTTGAATGTGGTTAACTTTCATTTGATTCAATTAGCTTTGTTTGAATGTGGTTGACTTTCATTTGATTCAATTAGGTTTGTTAGAATGCCATTGACTTGCGTTTGATTTAATTAGGTTTGTTAGAATACCATTGACTTTCATTTGATTCAATTAGCTTTGTTGAATGCATATGACTTTCATTTGATTCAAAAAGCTTTGTTTGAATGTGTTTGACCCTCATTTGATTCAATTAGCATCGTTGAACGCATTTGACAGTCATTTGATTCAAAAAGCTTTGTTTGAATTACCTAGACTTTCACTTGATTCAATTAGCTTTTTTGAATGGATTTAACTTTCATTTGATTTAAAAAGCTTTGTTTAAATGTGTTTGACTTTCACTTGATTTAATTACTTTTTTTTAATTGCATTTGACTTTCAGTTGATTCAAAAAGATTTGTTTGAATGTGCTTGACTTTCATATGATTCAATTAGCATCGTTGAATGGATTTGACAATCATTTGATTCAAAAAGCTTTGTTTGACTTTCACTTGATTCAAATCGCTATTTTGAATGCATTTGAATTTCATTTGATTGAAAAAGCTCTGTTTGAATGTGTTTGATTTTTATTTGATTAAATTAGCTTTGTTTGAATGTGATTGACTTTCATTTGAATCAATTAGCTTTGTTTAATGCATTTGACTTTCATTTAATTCAAAAAGCTTTGTTTGAATGTGTTTGACTTTAATTTGATTCAAATAGCTTTGTTTAAATGATTTTGACTTTCACTTGATTTAAATACCTTTTTTGAATGCGTTTGACTTTCATCTGATTCAAATAGCATTTCTTGAATGTGTTTGACTTTCATTTGGTTCAAATAGCTTTATTTAAATGTGTTTGACTTTTATTTGATTCAATTAGCTTTGCTTGAATGTGGTTAACTTTCAATTGAGTCAATTTGCTTTGTTGAATGCATTTGACTTTCATTTGATTCAAAAAGTTTTGTTTGACTGTCATTTGATTCAATTAGCCTCGTTGAATGCATTTGACAATCATTTGATTCAAAAAGCTTTGTTTGAATTCTTTGGACTTTTAGTTGATTCAATTAGCTTTTTTGAAAGCATTTGACTTTCATATGATTTAATTAGCTTTGTTTGAATGTTTTTGACTTTCATTTGATGCAATTAGCTTTGTCTGAATGTGTTTGACTTTCGTCAGATTTAATTATCTTTTTTGAATGCATTTGATTTTCATTTGATTCAGATAGCATTGTTTGAATGTGTTAGACTTTCATTTGATTCTAATAGCTTTGTTTGAATGTGTTTGCCTTCCATTGGATTTAATTAGCTTTGTTTGAATGTGGTTGACTTTTATTTGATTCAATTTGATCTGTTGAATGCATTTGACTTTCATTCTATTCAAATAGATTTGTTTGAATGTGTTTGACTTTCATATGATTCAACTAGTATCGTTGAATGCATTTGACAATCATTTGATTCAAAAAGCTATGTTTAAATTTGTTTGACTTTCACTTGATTCAATTAGCTTTTTTGAAATCATTTCACTTTCTTTTGATTCAAAAAGCTTTGTTTGAATGTGTTTGATTTTCACTTGATTTAATATGCTTTGTTTGAATGTGGTTAACTTTCATTTGATTCAATTAGCTTTGTTTGAATGTGGTTAACTTTCATTTGATTCAATTAGGTTTGTTAGAATGCCATTGACTTTCGTTTGATTTAATTAGGTTTGTTAGAATGCCATTGACTTTCATTTGATTCAATTAGCTTTGTTGAATGCATATGACTTTCATTTGATTCAAAAAGCTTTATTTGAATGTGTTTGACTCTCATTTGATTCAATTAGCATCGTTGAACGCATTTGACAGTCATTTGATTCAAAAAGCTTTGTTTGAATTACCTAGACTTTCACTTGATTCAATTAGCTTTTTTGAATGGATTTAACTTTCATTTGATTTAAAAAGCTTTGTTTAAATGTGTTTGACTTTCACTTGATTTAATTACTTTTTTTTAATTGCATTTGACTTTCAGTTGATTCAAAAAGATTTGTTTGAATGTGCTTGACTTTCATATGATTCAATTAGCATCGTTGAATGGATTTGACAATCATTTGATTCAAAAAGCTTTGTTTGACTTTCACTTGATTCAAATCGCTATTTTGAATGCATTTGAATTTCATTTGATTGAAAAAGCTTTGTTTGAATGTGTTTGATTTTTATTTGATTAAATTAGCTTTATTTGAATGTGATTGACTTTCATTTGAATCAATTAGCTTTGTTTAATGCATTTGACTTTCATTTAATTCAACAAGCTTTGTTTGAATGTGTTTGACTTTAATTTGATTCAAATAGCTTTGTTTGAATGATTTTAACTTTCACTTGATTTAAATAACTTTTTTGAATGCATTTGAATTTCATTTGATTCAAATAGCATTTCTTGAATGTGTTTGACTTTCATTTGGTTCAAATAGCTTTGTTTAAATGTGTTTGACTTTCATTTGATTCAATTAGCTTTGCTTGAATGTGGTTAACTTTCAATTGAGTCAATTTGCTTTGTTGAATACATTTGACTTTCATTTGATTCAAAAAGTTTTGTTTGACTGTCATATGATTCAATTAGCCTCGTTGAATGCATTTGACAATCATTTGATTCAAAAAGCTTTGTTTGAATTCTTTGGACTTTTACTTGATTCAATTAGCTTTTTTCAAAGCATTTGACTTTCTTATATTTAATTAGCTTTGTTTGAATGTTTTTGACTTTTATTTGATGCAATTAGCTTTGTCTGAATGTGTTTGACTTTCGTTTGATTTAATTATCTTTTTTGAATGCATTTGACTTTCATTTGATTCTGATAGCATTGTTTGAATGTGTTTGACTTTCATTTGATTCAAATAGCTTTGTTTGAATGTGTTTGCCTTCCATTGGATTAAATTAGCTTTGTTTGAATGTGGTTGACTTTTAATTGATTCAATTTGATCAGTTGAATGCATTTGACTTTCATTTGATTCAAAAAGATTTGTTTGAATGTGTTTGACTTTCATATGATTCAATTAGTATCGTTGAATGCATTTGACAATCATTTGATTCAAAAAGCTATGTTTGAATTTGTTTGACTTTCACTTGATTCACTTAGCTTTTTTGAACTCATTTGACTTTCTTTGGATTCAAAAAGCTTTGTTTGAATGTGTTTGAATTTCACTTGATTTAAATTAGCTTTGTTTGAATGTGGTTAACTTTCATTTGATTCAATTAGCTTTGTTTAATGCATTTGACTTTCATTTAATTCAAAAAGCTTTGTTTGAATGTGTTTGAATTTAATTTGATTCAAATAGCTTTGTTTGAATGATTTTGACTTTCACTTGATTTAAATACCTTTTTTGAATGCGTTTGACTTTCATCTTATTCAAATAGCATTTCTTGAATGTGTTTGACTTTCATTTGGTTCAAATAGTTTTGTTTAAATGTGTTTGACTTTCATTTGATTCAATTAGCTTTGCTTGAATGTGGTTAACTTTCAATTGAGTCAATTTGCTTTGTTGAATGCATTTGACTTTCATTTGATTCAAAAAGTTTTGTTTGACTGTCATATGATTTAATTAGCCTCGTTGAATGCATTTGACAATTATTTGATTCAAAAAGCTTTGTTTGAATTCTTTGGACTTTTACTTGATTCAATTAGCTTTATTCAAAGCATTTGACTTTCATATGATTTAATTAGCTTTGTTTGAATGTTTTTGACTTTCATTTGATGCAATTAGCTTTGTCTGAATGTGTTTGACTTTCGTTTGATTTAATTATCTTTTCTGAATGCATTTGACTTTCATTTGATTCAGATAGCATTGTTTGAATGTGTTTGACTTTCATTTGATTCTAATAGCTTTGTTTGAATGTGTTTGCCTTCCATTGGATTTAATTAGCTTTGTTTGAATGTGGTTGACTTTTAATTGATTCAATTTGATCTGTTGAATGCATTTGACTTTCATTTGATTCAAAAAGATTTGTTTGAATGTGTTTGACTTTCATATGATTCAATTAGTATCGTTGAATGCATTTGACAATCATTTGATTCAAAAAGCTATGTTTGAATTTGTTTGACTTTCACTTGATTCAATTAGCTTTGTTTGAATGTTTTTGACTTTTATTTGATGCAATTAGCTTTGTCTGAATGTGTTTGACTTTCGTTTGATTTAATTATCTTTTTTGAATGCATTTGACTTTCATTTGATTCAGATAGCATTGTTTGAATGTGTTTGACTTTCATTTGATTCAAATAGCTTTGTTTGAATGTGTTTGCCTTCCATTGGATTAAATTAGCTTTGTTTGAATGTGGTTGACTTTTAATTGAATCAATTTGATCAGTTGAATGCATTTGACTTTCATTTGATTCAAAAAGATTTGTTTGAATGTGTTTGACTTTCATATGATTCAATTAGTATCGTTGAATGCATTTGACAATCATTTGATTCAAAAAGCTATGTTTGAATTTGTTTGACTTTCACTTGATTCACTTAGCTTTTTTGAACTCATTTGACTTTCTTTGGATTCAAAAAGCTTTGTTTGAATGTGTTTGAATTTCACTTGATTTAAATTAGCTTCGTTTGAATGTGGTTAACTTTCATTTGATTCAATTAGCTTTGTTTGAATGTGGTTGACTTTCATTTGATTCAATTAGGTTTGTTAGAATGCCATTGACTTTCGTTTGATTTAATTAGGTTTGTTAAAATGCCATTGACTTTCATTTGATTCAATTAGCTTTGTTTAATGCATTTGACTTTCATTTAATTCAAAAAGCTTTGTTTGAATGTGTTTGACTTTAATTTGATTCAAATAGCTTTGTTTGAATGATTTTGACTTTCACTTGATTTAAATACCTTTTTTGAATGCGTTTGACTCAAATAGCATTTCTTGAATGTGTTTGACTTTCATTTGGTTCAAATAGTTTTGTTTAAATGTGTTTGACTTTCATTTGATTCAATTAGCTTTGCTTGAATGTGGTTAACTTTCAATTGAGTCAATTTGCTTTGTTGAATGCATTTGACTTTCATTTGATTCAAAAAGTTTTGTTTGACTGTCATATGATTTAATTAGCCTCGTTGAATGCATTTGACAATCATTTGATTCAAAAAGCTTTGTTTGAATTCTTTGGACTTTTACTTGATTAAATTAGCTTTATTCAAAGCATTTGACTTTCATATGATTTAATTAGCTTTGTTTGAATGTTTTTGACTTTCATTTGATGCAATTAGCTTTGTCTGAATGTGTTTGACTTTCGTTTGATTTAATTATCTTTTCTGAATGCATTTGACTTTCATTTGATTCAGATAGCATTGTTTGAATGTGTTTGACTTTCATTTGATTCTAATAGCTTTGTTTGAATGTGTTTGACTTTTAATTGATTCAATTTGATCTGTTGAATGCATTTGACTTTCATTTGATTCAAAAAGATTTGTTTGAATGTGTTTGACTTTCATATGATTCAATTAGTATCGTTGAATGCATTTGACAATCATTTGATTCAAAAAGCTATGTTTGAATTTGTTTGACTTTCACATGATTCAATTAGCTTTTTTGAAATCATTTGACTTTCTTTTGATTCAAAAAGCTTTGTTTGAATGTGTTTGATTTTCACTTGATTTAATATGCTTTGTTTGAATGTGGTTAACTTTCATTTGATTCAATTAGCTTTGTTTGAATATGGTTGACTTTCATTTGATTCAATTAGGTTTGTTAGAATGCCATTGACTTTCGTTTGATTTAATTAGGTTTGTTAAAATGCCATTGACTTTCATTTGATTCAATTAGCTTTGTTGAATGCATATGACTGTCATTTGATTCAAAAAGCTTTGTTTGAATGTGTTTGAATTTCACTTGATTTAAATTAGCTTTGTTTGAATGTGGTTAACTTTCATTTGATTCAATTAGCTTTGTTTGAATGTGGTTGAGTTTCATTTGATTCAATTAGCTTTGTTTAATGCATTTGACTTTCATTTAATTCAAAAAGCTTTGTTTGAATGTGTTTGACATTAATTTGATTCAAATAGTTTTTTTTTGAATGATTTTGACTTTCACTTGATTTAAATACCTTTTTTGAATGCGTTTGACTTTCATCTTATTCAAATAGCATTTCTTGAATGTGTTTGACTTTCAATTGGTTCAAATAGCTTTGTTTAAATGTGTTTGACTTTCATTTGATTCAATTAGCTTTGCTTGAATGTGGTTAACTTTCAATTGAGCTAATTTGCTTTGTTGAATGCATTTGACTTTCATTTGATTCAAAAAGTTTTGTTTGACTGTCATTTGATTCAATTAGCCTCGTTGAATGCATTTGACAATCATTTGATTCAAAAAGCTTTGTTTGAATTCTTTGGACTTTTAGTTGATTCAATTAGCTTTTTTGAAAGCATTTGACTTTCATATGATTTAATTAGCTTTGTTTGAATGTTTTTGACTTTCATTTGATGCAATTAGCTTTGTCTGAATGTGTTTGATTTTCGTTTGATTTAATTATCTTTTTTGAATGCATTTGACTTTCATTTGATTCAGATAGCATTGTTTGAATGTGTTTGACTTTCATTTGATTCTAATAGCTTTGTTTGAATGTGTTTGCCTTCCATTGGATTTAATTAGCTT
The DNA here is from genome assembly GCF_001683475.1 of Chenopodium quinoa. NCBI lineage: Eukaryota > Viridiplantae > Streptophyta > Magnoliopsida > Caryophyllales > Amaranthaceae > Chenopodium > Chenopodium quinoa. Next base: position 56,095 of record NW_018745338.1, read on the forward strand.
TGTTTGAATGTGGTTGACTTTTAATTGATTCAATTTGATCTGTTGAATGCATTTGACTTTCATTTGATTCAAAAATATTTGTTTGAATGTGTTTGACTTTCATATGATTCAATTAGTATCGTTGAATGCATTTGACAATCATTTGATTCAAAAAGCTATGTTTGAATTTGTTTGACTTTCACTTGATTCAATTAGCTTTTTTGAAATCATTTGACTTTCTTTTGATTCAAAAAGCTTTGTTTGAATGTGTTTGATTTTCACTTGATTTAATATGCTTTCTTTGAATGTGGTTAACTTTCATTTGATTCAATTAGCTTTGTTTGAATGTGGTTGACTTTCATTTGATTCAATTAGGTTTGTTAGAATGCCATTCACTTTCGTTTGAATTAATTAGGTTTGTTAAAATGCCATTGACTTTCATTTGATTCAATTAGCTTTGTTGAATGCATATGACTTTCATTTGATTCAAAAAGCTTCGTTTGAATGTGTTTGACTCTCATTTGATTCAATTAGCATCGTTGAACGCATTTGACAGTCATTTGATTCAAAAAGCTTTGTTTGAATTACCTAGACTTTCACTTGATTCAATTAGCTTTTTTGAATGGATTTAACTTTCATTTGATTTAAAAAGCTTTGTTTAAATGTGTTTGACTTTCACTAGATTTAATTACTTTTTTTTAATTGCATTTGACTTTCAGTTGATTCAAAAAGATTTGTTTGAATGTGCTTGACTTTCATATGATTCAATTAGCATCGTTGAATGGATTTGACAATCATTTGATTCAAAAAGCTTTGTTTGACTTTGACTTGATTCAAATCGCTATTTTGAATGCATTTGAATTTCATTTGATTGAAAAAGCTTTGTTTGAATGTGTTTGATTTTTATTTGATTAAATTAGCTTTGTTTGAATGTGATTGACTTTCATTTGAATCAATTAGCTTTGTTTAATGCATTTGACTTTCATTTAATTCAACAAGCTTTGTTTTAATGTGTTTGACTTTAATTTGATTCAAATAGCTTTGTTTTAATGATTTTGAATTTCACTTGATTTAAGTAACTTTTTTGAATGTGTTTGACTTTCATTTGATTCAAATAGCATTTCTTGAATGTGTTTGACTTTCATTTGGTTCAATTATCTTTTTTGAATGCATTTGACTTTCATTTGATTCAGATAACATTGTTTGAATGTGTTTGACTTTCATTTGATTCAAATAGCTTTGTTTGAATGTGTTTGCCTTCCATTGGATTAAATTAGCTTTGTTTGAATGTGGTTGACTTTTAATTGATTCAATTTGATCAGTTGAATGCATTTGACTTTCATTTGATTCAAAAAGATTTGTTTGAATGTGTTTGACTTTCATATGATTCAATTAGTATCGTTGAATGCATTTGACAATCATTTGATTCAAAAAGCTATGTTTGAATTTTTTTGACTTTCACTTGATTCAATTAGCTTTTTTGAACTCATTTGACTTTCTTTGGATTCAAAAAGCTTTGTTTTAATGTGTTTGAATTTCACTTGATTTAAATTAGCTTTGTTTGAATGTGGTTAACTTTCATTTGATTCAATTAGCTTTGTTTGAATGTGGTTGACTTTCATTTGATTCAATTAGCTTTGTTTAATGCATTTGACTTTCATTTAATTCAAAAAGCTTTGTTTGAATGTGTTTGACTTTAATTTGATTCAAATAGCTTTGTTTGAATGATTTTGACTTTCACTTGATTTAAATACCTTTTTTTAATGCGTTTGACTTTCATCTTATTCAAATAGCATTTCTTGAATGTGTTTGACTTTCATTTGGTTCAAATAGCTTTGTTTAAATGTGTTTGACTTTCATTTGATTCAATTAGCTTTGCTTGAATGTGGTTAACTTTCAATTGAGTCAATTTGCTTTGTTGAATGCATTTGACTTTCATTTGATTCAAAAAGTTTTGTTTGACTGTCATATGATTTAATTAGCCTCGTTGAATACATTTGACAATCATTTGATTCAAAAAGCTTTGTTTGAATTCTTTGGACTTTTACTTGATTCAATTAGCTTTATTCAAAGCATTTGACTTTCATATGATTTAATTAGCTTTGTTTGAATGTTTTTGACTTTCCTTTGATGCAAGTATCTTTGTCTGAATGTGTTTGACTTTCGTTTGATTTAATTATCTTTTTTGAATGCATTTGACTTTCATTTGATTCAGATAACATTTATTTGAATGTGTTTGACTTTCATTTGATTTAAATAGCTTTGTTTGAATGTGTTTGCCTTCCATTGGATTAAATTTGCTTTGTTTGAATGTGGTTGACTTTTAATTGATTCAATTTGATCAGTTGAATGCATTTGACTTTCATTTGATTCAAAAAGATTTGTTTGAATGTGTTTGACTTTCATATGATTCAATTAGTATCGTTGAATGCATTTGACAATCATTTGATTCAAAAAGCTATGTTTGAATTTGTTTGACTTTCACTTGATTCAATTAGCTTTTTTGAACTCATTTGACTTTCTTTGGATTCAAAAAGCTTTATTTGAATGTGTTTGAATTTCACTTGATTTAAATTAGCTTTGTTTGAATGTGGTTAACTTTCATTTGATTCAATTAGCTTTGTTTGAATGTGGTTGACTTTCATTTGATTCAATTAGCTTTGTTTAATGCATTTGACTTTCATTTAATTCAAAAAGCTTTGTTTGAATGTGTTTGACTTTAATTTGATTCAAATAGCTTTGTTTGAATGATTTTGACTTTCACTTGATTTAAATACCTTTTTTTAATGCGTTTGACTTTCATCTTATTCAAATAGCATTTCTTGAATGTGTTTGACTTTCATTTGGTTCAAATAGCTTTGTTTAAATGTGTTTGACTTTCATTTGATTCAATTAGCTTTGCTTGAATGTGGTTAACTTTCAATTGAGTCAATTTGCTTTGTTGAATGCATTTGACTTTCATTTGATTCAAAAAGTTTTGTTTGACTGTCATATGATTCAATTAGCCTCGTTGAATGCATTTGACAATCATTTGATTCAAAAAGCTTTGTTTGAATTCTTTGGACTTTTAGTTGATTCAATTAGCTTTTTTGAAAGCATTTGACTTTCATATGATTTAATTAGCTTTGTTTGAATGTTTTTGACTTTCATTTGATGCAATTAGCTTTGTCTGAATGTGTTTGACTTTCGTTTGATTTAATTATCTTTTTTGAATGCATTTGACTTTCATTTGATTCAGATAGCATTGTTTGAATGTGTTTGACTTTCATTTGATTCTAATAGCTTTGTTTGAATGTGTTTGCCTTCCATTGGATTTAATTAGCTTTGTTTGAATGTGGTTGACTTTTAATTGATTCAATTTGATCTACTGAATGCATTTGACTTTCATTTGATTCAAAAAGATTTGTTTGAATGTGTTTGACTTTCATATGATTTAATTAGTATTGTTGAATGCATTTGACAATCATTTGATTCAAAAAGCTATGTTTGAATTTGTTTGACTTTCACTTGATTCAATTAGCTTTTTTGAAATCATTTGACTTTCTTTTGATTCAAAAAGCTTTGTTTGAATGTGTTTGATTTTCACTTGATTTAATATGCTTTGTTTGGATGTGGTTAACTTTCATTTGATTCAATTAGCTTTGTTTGAATATGGTTGACTTTCATTTGATTCAATTAGGTTTGTTAGAATGCCATTGACTTTCGTTTGATTTAATTAGGTTTGTTAAAATGGCATTGACTTTCATTTGATTCAATTAGCTTTGTTGAATGCATATGACTTTCATTTGATTCAAAAAGCTTTGTTTGAATGTTTTTGACTCTCATTTGATTCAATTAGCATCGTTGAACGCATTTGACAGTCATTTGATTCAAAAAGCTTTGTTTGAATTACCTAGACTTTCACTTGATTCAATTAGCTTTTTTGAATGGATTTAACTTTCATTTGATTTAAAAAGCTTTGTTTAAATGTGTTTGACTTTCACTTGATTTAATTACTTTTTTTTAATTGCATTTGACTTTCAGTTGATTCAAAAAGATTTGTTTGAATGTGCTTGACTTTCATATGATTCAATTAGCATCGTTGAATGGATTTGACAATCATTTGATTCTAAAAGCTTTGTTTGACTTTCACTTGATTCAAATCGCTATTTTGAATGCATTTGAATTTCATTTGATTGAAAAAGCTTTGTTTGAATGTGTTTGATTTTTATTTGATTAAATTAGCTTTGTTTGAATGTGATTGACTTTCATTTGAATCAATTAGCTTTGTTTAATGCATTTGACTTTCATTTAATTCAAAAAGCTTTGTTTGAATGTCTTTGACTTTAATTTGATTCCAATAGCTTTGTTTGAATGATTTTGACTTTCACTTGATTTAAATACCTTTTTTGAATGCGTTTGACTTTCATCTGATTCAAATAGCATTTCTTGAATGTGTTTGACTTTCATTTGGTTCAAATAGCTTTGTTTAAATGTGTTTGACTACCATTTGATTCAATTAGCTTTGCTTGAATGTGGTTAACTTTCAATTGAGTCAATTTGCTTTGTTGAATGCATTTGACTTTCATTTGATTCAAAAAGTTTTGTTTGACTGTCATATGATTCAATTAGCCTCGTTGAATGCATTTGACAATCATTTGATTCAAAAAGCTTTGTTTGAATTCTTTGGACTTTTAGTTGATTCAATTAGCTTTTTTGAAAGCATTTGACTTTCATATGATTTAATTAGCTTTGTTTGAATGTTTTTGACTTTCATTTGATGCAATTAGCTTTGTCTGAATGTGTTTGACTTTCGTTTGATTTAATTATCTTTTTTTAATGCATTTGACTTTCATTTGATTCAGATAGCATTGTTTGAATGTGTTTGACTTTCATTTGATTCAAATAGCTTTGTTTGAATGTGTTTGCCTTCCATTGGATTTAATTAGCTTCGTTTGAATGTGGTTGACTTTTAATTGATTCAATTTGATCTGTTGAATGCATTTGACTTTCATTTGATTCAAAAAGATTTGTTTGAATGTGTTTGACTTTCATATGATTCAATTAGTATCGTTGAATGCATTTGACAATCATTTGATTCAAAAAGCTATGTTTGAATTTGTTTGACTTTCACTTGATTCAATTAGCTTTTTTGAAATCATTTGACTTTCTTTTGATTCAAAAAGCTTTGTTTGAATGTGTTTGATTTTCACTTGATTTAATATGCTTTGTTTGAATGTGGTTAACTTTCATTTGATTCAATTAGCTTTGTTTGAATGTGGTTGACTTTCATTTGATTCAATTAGGTTTGTTAGAATGCCATTGACTTTCGTTTGATTTAATTAGGTTTGTTAAAATGCCATTGACTTTCATTTGATTCAATTAGCTTTGTTGAATGCATATGACTTTCATTTGATTCAAAAAGCTTTGTTTGAATGTGTTTGACTCTCGTTTGATTCAATTAGCATCGTTGAACGCATTTGACAGTCATTTGATTCAAAAAGCTTTGTTTGAATTACCTAGACTTTCACTTGATTCAATTAGCTTTTTTGAATGGATTTAACTTTCATTTGATTTAAAAAGCTTTGTTTAAATGTGTTTGATTTTCACTTGATTTAATTACTTTTTTTTAATTGCATTTGACTTTCAGTTGATTCAAAAAGATTTGTTTGAATGTGCTTGACTTTCATATGATTCAATTAGCATCGTTGAATGGATTTGACAATCATTTGATTCAAAAAGCTTTGTTTGACTTTGACTTGATTCAAATCGCTATTTTGAATGCATTTGAATTTCATTTGATTGAAAAAGCTTTGTTTGAATGTGTTTGATTTTTATTTGATTAAATTAGCTTTATTTGAATGTGATTGACTTTCATTTGAATCAATTAGCTTTGTTTAATGCATTTGACTTTCATTTAATTCAACAAGCTTTGTTTTAATGTGTTTGACTTTAATTTGATTCAAATAGCTTTGTTTGAATGATTTTGACTTTCACTTGATTTAAATAACTTTTTTGAATGCGTTTGACTTTCATTTGATTCAAATAGCATTTCTTGAATGTGTTTGACTTTCATTTGGTTCAATTATCTTTTTTGAATGCATTTGACTTTCATTTGATTCAGATAACATTGTTTGAATGTGTTTAACTTTCATTTGATTCAAATAGCTTTGTTTGAATGTGGTTGACTTTTAATTGATTCAATTTGATCAGTTGAATGCATTGGACTTTCATTTGATTCAAAAAGATTTGTTTGAATGTGTTTGACTTTCATATGATTCAATTAGTATCGTTGAATGCATTTGACAATCATTTGATTCAAAAAGCTATGTTTGAATTTGTTTGACTTTCACTTGATTCAATTAGCTTTTTTGAACTCATTTGAATTTCTTTGGATTCAAAAAGATTTGTTTGAATGTGTTTGAATTTCACTTGATTTAAATTAGCTTTGTTTGAATGTGGTTAACTTTCATTTGATTCAATTAGCATTGTTTGAATGTGGTTGACTTTCATTTGATTCAATTAGCTTTGTTTAATGCATTTGACTTTCATTTAATTCAAAAAGCTTTGTTTGAATGTGTTTGACTTTAATTTGATTCAAATAGCTTTGTTTGAATGATTTTGACTTTCACTTGATTTAAATACCTTTTTTGAATGCGTTTGACTTTCATCTTATTCAAATAGCATTTCTTAAATGTGTTTGACTTTCATTTGATTCAATTAGCTTTGCTTGAATGTGGTTAACTTTCAATTGAGTCAATTTGCTTTGTTGAATGCATTTGACTTTCATTTGATTCAAAAAGTTTTGTTTGACTGTCATATGATTTAATTAGCCTCGTTGAATGCATTTGACAATCATTTGATTCAAAAAGCTTTGTTTGAATTCTTTGGACTTTTACTTGATTCAATTAGCTTTATTCAAAGCATTTGACTTTCATATGATTTAATTAGCTTTGTTTGAATGTTTTTGACTTTCCTTTGATGCAAGTAGCTTTGTCTGAATGTGTTTGACTTTCGTTTGATTTAATTATCTTTTTTGAATGCATTTGACTTTCATTTGATTCAGATAACATTGTTTTAATGTGTTTGACTTTCATTTGATTTAAATAGCTTTGTTTGAATGTGTTTGCCTTCCATTGGATTTAATTAGCTTTGTTTGAATGTGGTTGACTTTTAATTGATTCAATTTGATCTACTGAATGCATTTGACTTTCATTTGATTCAAAAACATTTGTTTGAATATGTTTGACTTTCATATGATTCAATTAGTATCGTTGAATGCATTTGACAATCATTTGATTCAAAAAGCTATGTTTGAATTTGTTTGACTTTCACTTGATTCAATTAGCTTTTTTGAACTCATTTGACTTTCTTTGGATTCAAAAAGCTTTGTTTTAATGTGTTTGAATTTCACTTGATTTAAATTAGCTTTGTTTGAATGTGGTTAACTTTCATTTGATTCAATTAGCTTTGTTTGAATGTGGTTGACTTTCATTTGATTCAATTAGCTTTGTTTAATGCATTTGACTTTCGTTTGATTTAATTAGGTTTGTTAAAATGCCATTGACTTTCATTTGATTCAATTAGCTTTGTTGGATGCATATGACTTTCATTTGATTCAAAAAGCTTTGTTTGAATGTGTTTGACTCTCATTTGATTCAATTAGCATCATTGAACGCATTTGACAGTCATTTGATTCAAAAAGCTTTGTTTGAATTACCTAAACTTTCACTTGATTCAATTAGCTTTTTTGAATGGATTTAACTTTCATTTGATTTAAAAAGCTTTGTTTAAATGTGTTTGACTTTCACTTGATTTAATTACTTTTTTTTAATTGCATTTGATTTTCAGTTGATTCAAAAAGATTTGTTTGAATGTGCTTGACTTTCATATGATTCAATTAGCATCGTTGAATGGATTTGACAATCATTTGATTCAAAAAGCTTTGTTTGACTTTGACTTGATTCAAATCGCTATTTTGAATGCATTTGAATTTCATTTGATTGAAAAAGCTTTGTTTGAATGTGTTTGATTTTTATTTGATTAAATTAGCTTTATTTGAATGTGATTGACTTTCATTTGAATCAATTAGCTTTGTTTAATGCATTTGACTTTCATTTAATTCAACAAGCTTTGTTTGAATGTGTTTGACTTTAATTTGATTCAAATAGCTTAGTTTGAATGATTTTGACTTTCACTTGATTTAAATAACTTTTTTGAATGCGTTTGACTTTCATTTGATTCAAATAGCATTTCTTGAATGTGTTTGACTTTCATTTGGTTCAAATAGCTTTCTTTAAATGTGTTTGACTTTCATTTGATTCAATTAGCTTTGCTTGAATGTGGTTAACTTTCAATTGAGTCAATTAGCTTTGTTGAATGCATTTGACTTTCATTTGATTCAAAAAGTTTTGTTTGACTGTCATATGATTCAATTAGCCTCGTTGAATGCATTTGACAATCATTTGATTCAAAAAGCTTTGTTTGAATTCTTTGGACTTTTACTTGATTCAATTAGCTTTTTTCAAAGCATTCGACTTTTTTATGATTTAATTAGCTTTGTTTGAATGTTTTTGACTTTTATTTGATGCAATTAGCTTTGTCTGAATGTGTTTGACTTTCGTTTGATTTAATTATCTTTTTTGAATGCATTTGACTTTCATTTGATTGAGATAACATTGTTTGAATGTGTTTGACTTTCATTTGATTCAAATAGCTTTGTTTGAATGTGTTTGCCTTCCATTGGATTAAATTAGCTTTGTTTAAATGTGGTTGACTTTTAATTGATTCAATTTGATCAGTGAATGCATTTGACTTTCATTTGATTCAAAAAGATTTGTTTGAATGTGTTTGACTTTCATATGATTCAATTAGTATCGTTGAATGCATTTGATAATCATTTGATTCAAAAAGCTATGTTTGAATTTGTTTTACTTTCACTTGATTCAATTAGCTTTTTTGAACTCATTTGACTTTCTTTGGATTCAAAAAGCTTTGTTTGAATGTGTTTGAATTTCACTTGATTTAAATTAGCTTTGTTTGAATGTGGTTAACTTTCATTTGATTCAATTAGCTTTGTTTGAATGTGGTTGACTTTCATTTGATTCAATTAGCTTTGTTTAATGCATTAGACTTTCATTTAATTCAAAAAGCTTTGTTTGAATGTGTTTGACTTTAATTTGATTCAAATAGCTTTGTTTGAATGATTTTGACTTTCACTTGATTTAAATATCTTTTTTGAATGCGTTTGACTTTTATCTGATTCAAATAGCATTTCTTGAATGTGTTTGACTTTCATTTGGTTCAAATAGCTTTGTTTAAATGTGTTTGACTTTCATTTGATTCAATTAGCTTTGCTTGAATGTGGTTAACTTTCAATTGAGTCAATTTGCTTTGTTGAATGCATTTGACTTTCATTTGATTCAAAAAGTTTTGTTTGACTGTCATATGATTCAATTAGCCTCGTTGAATGCATTTGACAATCATTTGATTCAAAAAGCTTTGTTTGAATTCTTTGGACTTTTAGTTGATTCAATTAGCTTTTTTGAAAGCATTTGACTTTCATATGATTTAATTAGCTTTGTTTGAATGTTTTTGACTTTCATTTGATGCAATTAGCTTTGTCTGAATGTGTTTGACTTTCGTTTGATTTAATTATCTTTTTTGAATGCATTTGACTTTCATTTGATTCAGATAGCATTGTTTGAATGTGTTTGACTTTCATTTGATTCAAATAGCTTTGTTTGAATGTGTTTGCCTTCCATTGGATTTAATTAGCTTTGTTTGAATGTGGTTGACTTTTAATTGATTCAATTTGATCTGTTGAATGCATTTGACTTTCATTTGATTCAAAAAGATTTGTTCAAATGTGTTTGACTTTTATATGATTCAATTAGTATCGTTGAATGCATTTGACAATCATTTGATTCAAAAAGCTATGTTTGAATTTTTTTGACTTTCACTTGATTCAATTAGCTTTTTTGAAATCATTTGACTTTCTTTTGATTCAAAAAGCTTTGTTTGAATGTGTTTGATTTTCACTTGATTTAATATGCTTTGTTTGAATGTGGTTAACTTTCATTTGATTCAATTAGCTTTGTTTGAATGTTGTTGACTTTCATTTGATTCAATTAGGTTTGTTAGAATGCCATTGACTTTCGTTTGAATTAATTAGGTTTGTTAAAATGCCATTGACTTTCATTTGATTCAATTAGCTTTGTTGAATGCATATGACTTTCATTTGATTCAAAAAGCTTTGTTTGAATGTGTTTGACTCTCATTTGATTCAATTAGCATCGTTGAACGCATTTGACAGTCATTTGATTCAAAAAGCTTTGTTTGAATTACCTAGACTTTCACTTGATTCAATTAGCTTTTTTGAATGGATTTAACTTTCATTTGATTTAAAAAGCTTTGTTTAAATGTGTTTGACTTTCACTTGATTTAATTACTTTTTTTTAATTGCATTTGACTTTCAATTGATTCAAATAGATTTGTTTGAATGTGCTTGACTTTCATATGATTCAATTAGCATCGTTGAATGGATTTGACAATCATTTGATTCAAAAAGCTTTGTTTGACTTTCACTTGATTCAAATCGCTATTTTGAATGCATTTGAATTTCATTTGATTGAAAAAGCTTTGTTTGAATGTGTTTGATTTTTATTTGATTAAATTAGCTTTATTTGAATGTGATTGACTTTCATTTGAATCAATTAGCTTTGTTTAATGCATTTGACTTTCATTTAATTCAACAAGCTTTGTTTGAATGTGTTTGACTTTAATTTGATTCAAATAGCTTTGTTTGAATGATTTTGACTTTCACTTGATTTAAATAACTTTTTTGAATGCGTTTGACTTTCATTTGATTCAAATAGCATTTCTTGAATGTGTTTGACTTTCATTTGGTTCAAATAGCTTTCTTTAAATGTGTTTGACTTTCATTTGATTCAATTAGCTTTGCTTGAATGTGGTTAACTTTCAATTGAGTCAATTAGCTTTGTTGAATGCATTTGACTTTCATTTGATTCAAAAAGTTTTGTTTGACTGTCATATGATTCAATTAGCCTCGTTGAATGCTTTTGACAATCATTTGATTCAAAAAGCTTTGTTTGAATTCTTTGGACTTTTACTTGATTCAATTAGCTTTTTTCAAAGCATTCGACTTTCTTATGATTTAATTAGCTTTGTTTGAATGTTTTTGACTTTTATTTGATGCAATTAGCTTTATCTGAATGTGTTTGACTTTCGTTTGATTTAATTATCTTTTTTGAATGCATTTGACTTTCATTTGATTGAGATAACATTGTTTGAATGTGTTTGACTTTCATTTGATTCAAATAGCTTTAATTGAATGTGTTTGCCTTCCATTGGATTAAATTAGCTTTGTTTAAATGTGGTTGACTTTTAATTGATTCAATTTGATCAGTTGAATGCATTTGACTTTCATTTGTTTCAAAAAGATTTGTTTGAATGTGTTTGACTTTCATATGATTCAATTAGTATCGTTGAATGCATTTGACAATCATTTGATTCAAAAAGCTATGTTTGAATTTGTTTGACTTTCACTTGATTCAATTAGCTTTTTTGAACTCATTTGACTTTCTTTGGATTCAAAAAGCTTTGTTTGAATGTGTTTGAATTTCACTTGATTTAAATTAGCTTTGTTTGAATGTGGTTAACTTTCATTTGATTCAATTAGCTTTGTTTGAATGTGGTTGACTTTCATTTGATTCAATTAGCTTTGTTTAATGCATTTGACTTTCATTTAATTCAAAAAGCTTTGTTTGAATGTGTTTGACTTTAATTTGATTCAAATAGCTTTGTTTGAATGATTTTGACTTTCACTTGATTTAAATACCTTTTTTGAATGCGTTTGACTTTCATCTTATTCAAATAGCATTTCTTGAATGTGTTTGACTTTCATTTGGTTCAAATAGCTTTGTTTAAATGTGTTTGACTTTCATTTGATTCAATTAGCTTTGCTTGAATGTGGTTAACTTTCAATTGAGTCAATTTGCTTTGTTGAATGCATTTGACTTTCATTTGATTCAAAAAGTTTTGTTTGACTGTCATATGATTTAATTAGCCTCGTTGAATGCATTTGACAATCATTTGATTCAAAAAGCTTTGTTTGAATTCTTTGGACTTTTACTTGATTCAATTAGCTTTATTCAAAGCATTTGACTTTCATATGATTTAATTAGCTTTGTTTGAATGTTTTTGACTTTCATTTGATGCAATTAGCTTTGTCTGAATGTGTTTGACTTTCGTTTGATTTAATTATCTTTTTTGAATGCATTTGACTTTCATTTGATTTAGATAGCATTGTTTGAATGTGTTTGACTTTCATTTGATTCAAATAGCTTTGTTTGAATGTGTTTGCCTTCCATTGGATTTAATTTGCTTTGTTTGAATGTGGTTGACTTTTAATTGATTCAATTTGATCTGTTGAATGCATTTGACTTTCATTTGATTCAAAAAGATTTGTTTAAATGTGTTTGACTTTCATATGATTCAATTAGTATCGTTGAATGCATTTGACAATCATTTGATTCAAAAAGCTATGTTTGAATTTGTTTGACTTTCACTTGATTCAATTAGCTTTTTTGAAATCATTTGACTTTCTTTTGATTCAAAAAGCTTTGTTTGAATGTGTTTGATTTTCACTTGATTTAATATGCTTTGTTTGGATGTGGTTAACTTTCATTTGATTCAATTAGCTTTGTTTGAATGTGGTTGACTTTCATTTGATTCAATTAGGTTTGTTAGAATGCCATTGACTTTCGTTTGAATTAATTAGGTTTGTTAAAATGCCATTGACTTTCATTTGATTCAATTAGCTTTGTTGAATGCATATGACTTTCATTTGATTCAAAAAGCTTTGTTTGAATTACCTAGACTTTCACTTGATTCAATAAGCTTTGTTGAATGCATTTTATTTTCATTTGATTTAAAAAGCTTTGTTTAAATGTGTTTGACTTTCACTTGATTTAATTACTTTTTTTTAATTGCATTTGACTTTCAGTTGATTCAAAAAGATTTGTTTGAATGTGCTTGACTTTGATATGATTCAATTGGCATCATTGAATGGATTTGACAATCATTTGATTCAAAAAGCTTTGTTTGACTTTCACTTGATTCAAATCGCTATTTTGAATGCATTTGAGTTTTATTTGATTGAAAAAGCTTTGTTTGAATGTGTTTGATTTTTTTTTATTAAATTAGCTTTATTTGAATGTGGTTGACTTTCATTTGAATCAATTAGCTTTGTTTAATGCATTTGACTTTCATTTAATTCAAAAAGCTTTGTTTGAATGTGTTTGACTTTAATTTGATTCAAATAGCTTTGTTTGAATGATTTTGACTTTCACTTGATTTAAATACCTTTTTTGAATGCGTTTGACTTTCATCTGCTTCAAATAGCATTTCTTGAATGTGTTTGACTTTCATTTGGTTCAAATAGCTTTGTTTAAATGTGTTTGACTTTCATTTGATTCAATTAGCTTTGCTTGAATGTGGTTAACTTTCAATTGAGTCAATTTGCTTTGTTGAATGCATTTGACTTTCATTTGATTCAAAAAGTTTTGTTTGACTGTCATATGATTCAATTAGCCTCGTTAAATGCATTTGACAATCATTTGATTCAAAAAGCTTTGTTTAAATTCTTTGGACTTCTAGTTGATTCAATTAGCTTTTTTGAAAGCATTTGACTTTCATATGATTTAATTAGCTTTGTTTGAATGTTTTTGACTTTCATTTGATGCAATTAGCTTTGTCTGAATGTGTTTGACTTTCGTTTGATTTAATTATCTTTTTTGAATGCATTTGACTTTCATTTGATTCAGATAGCATTGTTTGAATGTGTTTGACTTTCATTTGATTCTAATAGCTTTGTTTGAATGTGTTTGCCTTCCATTGGATTTAATTAGCATTGTTTGAATGTGGTTAACTTTTAATTGATTCAATTTGATCTGTTGAATGCATTTGACTTTCATTTGATTCAAAAAGATTTGTTTGAATGTGTTTGACTTTCATATGATTCAATTAGTATCGTTGAATGCATTTGACAATCATTTGATTCAAAAAGCTATGTTTGAATTTGTTTGACTTTCACTTGATTCAATTAGCTTTTTTGAAATCATTTGACTTTCTTTTGATTCAAAAAGCTTTGTTTGAATGTGTTTGATTTTCACTTGATTTAATATGCTTTGTTTGAATGTGGTTAACTTTCATTTGATTCAATTAGCTTTGTTTGAATGTGGTTGACTTTCATTTGATTCAATTAGGTTCGTTAGAATGCCATTGACTTTCGTTTGATTTAATTAGGTTTGTTAAAATGCCATTGACTTTCATTTGATTCAATTAGCTTTGTTGAATGCATATGACTTTCATTTGATTCAAAAAGCTTTGTTTGAATGTGTTTGACTCTCATTTGATTCAATTAGCATCGTTGAACGCATTTGACAGTCATTTGATTCAAAAAGCTTTGTTTGAATTACCTAGAGTTTCACTTGATTCAATTAGCTTTTTTGAATGGATTTAACTTTCATTTGATTTAAAAAGCTTTGTTTAAATGTGTTTGACTTTCACTTGATTTAGTTACTTTTTTTAAATTGCATTTGACTTTTAGTTGATTCAAAAAGATTTGTTTGAATGTGCTTGACTTTCATATGATTCAATTAGCATCGTTGAATGGATTTGACATTTATTTGATTCAAAAAGCTTTGTTTGACTTTCACTTGATTCAAATCGCTATTTTGAATGCATTTGAATTTCATTTGATTGAAAAAGCTTTGTTTGGATGTGTTTGATTTTTATTTGATTAAATTAGCTTTATTTGAATGTGATTGACTTTCATTTGAATCAATTAGCTTTGTTTAATGCATTTGACTTTCATTTAATTCAACAAGCTTTGTTTGAATGTGTTTGACTTTAATTTGATTCAAATAGCTTTGTTTGAATGATTTTTATTTTCACTTGATTTAAATAACTTTTTTGAATGCGTTTGACTTTCATTTGATTCAAATAGCATTTCTTGAATGTGTTTGACTTTCATTTGGTTCAAATAGCTTTCTTTAAATGTGTTTGACTTTCATTTGATTCAATTAGCTTTGCTTTAACGTGGTTAACTTTCAATTGAGTCAATTTGCTTTGTTGAATGCATTTGACTTTCATTTGATTCAAAAAGTTTTGTTTGACTGTCATATGATTCAATTAGCCTCGTTGAATGCATTTGACAATCATTTGATTCAAAAAGCTTTGTTTGAATTCTTTGGACTTTTACTTGATTTAATTAGCTTTTTTCAAAGCATTCGACTTTCTTATGATTTAATTAGCTTTGTTTGAATGTTTTTTACTTTTATTTGATGCAATTAGCTTTGTCTGAATGTGTTTAACTTTTGTTTGATTTAATTATCTTTTTTGAATGCATTTGACTTTCATTTGATTCAGATAACATTGTTTGAATGTGTTTGACTTTCATTTGATTCAAATAGCTTTGTTTGAATGTGTTTGCCTTCCATTGGATTAAATTAGCTTTGTTTGAATGTGGTTGACTTTTAATTGATTCAATTTGATTAGTTGAATGCATTTGACTTTCATTTGATTCAAAAAGATTTGTTTGAATGTGTTTGACTTTCATATGATTCAATTAGTATCGTTGAATGCATTTGACAATCATTTGATTCAAAAAGCTATGTTTGAATTTGTTTGACTTTCACTTGATTCAATTAGCTTTTTTGAACTCATTTGACTTTCTTTGGATTCAAAAAGCTTTGTTTGAATGTGTTTGAATTTCACATGATTTAAATTAGCTTTGTTTGAATGTGGTTAACTTTCATTTGATTTAATTAGCTTTGTTTGAATGTGTTTGACTTTAATTTGATTCAAATAGCTTTGTTTGAATGATTTTGACTTTCACTTGATTTAAATACCTTTTTTGAATGCGTTTGACTTTCATCTTATTCAAATAGCATTTCTTGAATGTGTTTGACTTTCATTTGGTTCAAATAGCTTTGTTTAAATGTGTTTGACTTTCATTTGATTCAATTAGCTTTGCTTGAATGTGGTTAACTTTCAATTGAGTTAATTTGCTTTGTTGAATGCATTTGACTTTCATTTGATTCAAAAAGTTTTGTTTGACTGTCATATGATTTAATTAGCCTCGTTGAATGCATTTGACAATCATTTGATTCAAAAAGCTTTGTTTGAATTCTTTGGACTTTTACTTGATTCAATTAGCTTTATTCAAAGCATTTGACTTTCATATGATATAATTAGCTTTGTTTGAATGTTTTTGACTTTCATTTGATGCAATTAGCTTTGTCTGAATGTGTTTGACTTTCGTTTGATTTAATTATCTTTTTTGAATGCATTTGACTTTCATTTGATTTAGATAGCATTGTTTGAATGTGTTTGACTTTCATTTGATTCAAATAGCTTTGTTTGAATGTGTTTGCCTTCCATTGGATTTAATTAGCTTTGTTTGAATGTGGTTGACTTTTAATTGATTCAATTTGATCTATTGAATGCATTTGACTTTCATTTGATTCAAAAAGATTTGTTTGAATGTGTTTGACTTTCATATGATTCAATTAGTATCGTTGAATGCATTTGACAATCATTTGATTCAAAAAGCTATGTTTGAATTTGTTTGACTTTCACTTGATTCAATTAGCTTTTTTGAACTCATTTGACTTTCTTTGGTTTCAAAAAGCTTTGTTTGAATGCGTTTGAATTTCACTTGATTTAAATTAGCTTTGTTTGAATGTGGTTAACTTTCAGTTGATTTAATTAGCTTTGTCTGAATGTGGTTAACTTTCATTTGATTCAAAAAGCTTTGTTTGACTTTCACTTGATTCAAATCGCTATTTTGAATGCATTTGAATTTCATTTGATTGAAAAAGCTTTGTTTGAATGTGTTTGACTTTCATTTGATTCAAATAGCTTTGTTTGAATGTGTTTGCCTTCCATTGGATTTAGTTAGCTTTGTTTGATTGTGGTTGACTTTTAATTGATTCAATTTGATCTGTTGAATGCATTTGACTTTCATTTGATTCAAAAAGATTTGTTTGAATGTGTTTGACTTTCATATGATTCAATTAGTATCGTTGAATGCATTTGACAATCATTTGATTCAAAAAGCTATGTTTGAATTTGTTTGACTTTCACTTGATTCAATTAGCTTTTTTGAACTCATTTGACTTTCTTTGGATTCAAAAAGCTTTGTTTGAATGTGTTTGAATTTCACTTGATTTAAATTAGCTTTGTTTGAATGTGGTTAACTTTTAGTTGATTTAATTAGCTTTGTCTGAATGTGGTTAACTTTCATTTGATTCAATTAGGTTTGTTAGAATGCCATTGACTTTCGTTTGAATCAATTAAGTTTGTTAGAATGCCATTGACTTTCATTTGTTTCAATTAGCTTTGTTAGAATGCCATTGACTTTCATTTGATTCAATTAGCTTTGTTGAATGCATATGACTTTCATTTGATTCAAAAAGCTTTGTTTGAATGTTTTTGAGTTTCATTTGATTCAATTAGCATCGTTGAACGAATTTCACAGTCATTTTATTCAAAAAGCTTTGTTTGAATTACTTAGACTTTCACTTGATTCAATTAGCTTTTTTGAATGCATTTAACTTTTATTTTATTCAAAAAGCTTTGTTCGAATGTGTTTGACTTTCATTTGATTCAATTAGCTTTGTGGGAATGCAATTGACAATCACTTAACTAAAAAAGCTTTGTTTGAATGTGTTTGACTTTCACTTGATTAAATTAGCTTTTTTGAATGCATTTAACTTTTATTTAATTAAAAAAGCTTTGTCCGAATGTGTTTGACTTTCATTTGATGCAATTAGCTTTGTTTGAATGTGTTTTACTTTAACTTGATTCAATTAGCTTTTTTGAATGCATTTAACTTTCATTTGATTTAAAAAGCTTTGTTTAAATGTGTTTGACTTTCACTTGATTTAATTACTTTTTTTAATTGCATTTGACTTTCAGTTGATTCAAAAAGATTTGTTTGAATGTGCTTGACTTTCATATGATTCAATTAGCATCGTTGAATGGATTTGACAATCATTTGATTCAAAAAGCTTTGTTTGACTTTCACTTGATTCAGAGCGCTATTTTGAATGCATTTGAATTTCATTTGATTGAAAAAGCTTTGTTTGAATGTGTTTGATTTTAAGTTGATTAAATTAGCTTTGTTTGAATGTGATTGACTTTCATTTGAATCAATTAGCTTTGTTTAATGCATTTGACTTTCATTTAATTCAAAAAGCTTTGTTTGAATGTGTTTGACTTTAATTTGATTCAATTAGCTTTGTTTGAATGTGGTTGACTTTTAATTGATTCAATTTGATCTGTTGAATGCATTTGACTTTCATTTGATTCAAAAAGATTTGTTTGAATGTGTTTGACTTTCATATGATTCAATTAGTATCGTTGAATGCATTTGACAATCATTTGATTCAAAAAGCTATGTTTGAATTTGTTTGACTTTCACTTGATTCAATTAGCTTTTTTGAAATCATTTGACTTTCTTTTGATTCAAAAAGCTTTGTTTGAATGTGTTTGAATTTCACTTGATTTAAATTAGCTTTGTTTGAATGTGGTTAACTTTCATTTGATTCAATTAGCTTTGTTTGAATGTGGTTGACTTTCATTTGATTCAATTAGGTTTGTTTGAATGTGGTTGACTTTCATTTGATTCAATTAGGTTTGTTAGAATGCCATTGACTTTCATTTGATTCAATTAGGTTTGTTAGAATGCCATTGACTTTCATTTGATTCAAAAAGCTTTGTTTGAATGTGTTTGACTTTCATTTGATTCAATTAGCATCGTTGAACGCATTTGACAGTCATTTGTTTCAAAAAGCTTTGTTTGGATTACCTAGACTTTCACTTGATTCAATTAGCTTTTTTGAATGGATTTAACTTTCATTTGATTTAAAAAGCTTTGTTTAAATGTGTTTGACTTTCACTTGATTTAATTACTTTTTTTTAATTGCATTTGACTTTCAGTTGATTCAAAAAGATTTGTTTGAATGTGCTTGACTTTCATATGATTCAATTAGCATCGTTGAATGGATTTGACAATCATTTGATTCAAAAAGCTTTGTCTGACTTTCACTTGATTCAAATCGCTATTTTAAATGCATTTGAATTCCATTTGATTGAAAAAGCTTTGTTTGAATGTGTTTGATTTTTATTTGATTAAATTAGCTTTGTTTGAATGTGATTGACTTTCATTTGAATCAATTAGCTTTGTTTAATGCATTTGACTTTCATTTAACTCAAAAAGCTTTGTTTGAATGTGTTTGACTTTAATTTGATTCAAATAGATTTGTTTGAATGATTTTGACTTTCACTTGATTTAAATACCTTTTTTGAATGCATTTGACTTTCATCTGATTCAAATAGCATTTCTTGAATGTGTTTGACTTTCATTTGGTTCAAATAGCTTTGTTTAAATGTGTTTGACTTTCATTTGATTCAATTAGCTTTGCTTGAATGTGGTTAACTTTCAATTGAGTCAATTTGCTTTGTTGAATGCATTTGACTTTTATTTGATTCAAAGTCGTATCATGAGAGTCAGTCAGGCGGCACCTCCCGTCAGTCCGGCTTTCATAGCGACCAGGCGGTACCAAACTTACCGTTTGTACCGCAACAACAGTATTTTTTACAGCCGCCTCCGTTTGGTGGACATGCAGCAAAAAATGTCCAACCTATGGACTGGCAGCTACGGTTGCTTAGACTTGGTGAACAGCCGTCGGCCTTCTCCAAGGAAATTACTGAAGCCGCTCAGCCGGCCAAAGTGAAAAATGTATTGGTAGGCGCCTATGACGGCACTACTAACCCAAAAGACCATCTGATGGCATTCACCAACCTGATGTATCTTCAAGGGTTGGATGATCCCACTTGGTGCAAGTGTTTCCCAGCGACTCTCAAAGGAATCGCACAACAATGGTTCGGCAACCTGCCGACTGGTTGTGTAAATAGCTTCAGGACGCTTGCTTACTTATTCACCTCCAACTTCGCCATGAACATCCCTGCAAAGAAGACGACCCTTGATTTAGGAACAATTCAGCAGGGCGAGAAGGAGGGGCTTCGTTCTTACATCAGGCGGTTTAACCTGATGAGAATACAGATTCAAGGGTTACCGGCTGAAGTAGCCTATACTGACTTTTTCAGAGGTCTCAAAGACGGGTCGACCTTCAAATTTGATTTGGTCCGAAAGAGGGTGGCGACTCTTCAAGAGGCCTTGATTGAAGCGGAAGCTTATATACAGGCGACTGATCTTTGTAGTACGGTAAAACAGTCAGACGGGAAAAGGTCCGACAAAAGAGAAGGACGACAGAAGCAGTCGTCAAACAAAGACGAGAAGAGAAAAGAGGTCTGGGCAACTGATTCCTCTAAACAGCCGTCCCAGAAGAAGAAAAAAGAATTCAAACCATACTCCCCAAAGTATGTGTTTAACAAGGATAGCCAATTTATCCTAAAGGAAATCAAGGGACGGATGTCAATTGAGAAGCCGGTCCCCATGAAGGGTTCTGCAAACAATCGGAACCAAGAAAAATTATGTGATTATCATGAAGATGTTGGTCATCACACCAATGAATGCATCAGTCTCATGCGGTATCTGGACCGCCTGGCTGAGCAAGGTGATCTTGACACTTATGTCAAGAAATCTACGGGGAACACTTCCTCAAAAAAGCAGTCGACCAAAAGGAATCAACAGGCCGACAGCTCCGATACAGATGATGCAGTCGTCTACACCATTGCAGGCGGCTTCTCAGGAGGCGGCCCCACTATTAGGGGCAACAAAGACAATATCAGACGGTTAGATGTAAATTCCGTTCACCAAGAACGGCCCTCCAAATATTCATTTCCTGAGATTGTCATCACTGAAGAAGATCTAGGAGGGGTAAGAGGGCCGCATGACGACCCTGTCGTTATTGAATGTAAAGTGGCCAACCAGAGAGTTGGCCGAATCCTCATAGATACCGGAAGCTCCTCAGATCTCATCAGTAGCAAATGTCTGTCGAACTAAAATATCAGACTGATTGCATACATCCGGCTTCCCACCCTTTAGTAGGGTTTGGAGGAGGAGTCGTCCACCCAGTGGGACGAGTGGATTTACCCATTCGTTTGGGCGAAAAAGGGGAAGGACGACCAACCCTGAATAATTCCAAGGCTGTTATAATCCCATCTCTTATGTTGCTCAAGTTTGAGAGGGATAATGGAACAGTCGGGTCCCTAAGGGGAGATCAGAAGATGGCCAGAGAGTGCTATCTCTCAGATGTCAAGCCCACTGTTATGGCCACTGGGTCAAGTGGTGGAAAAACAGACCTTGACAATGTCAAGGAGAGTGCGCCTGTTCAAGAAGCAGGCGGCAAGAAGAGAAAGGCAGCCCAGACGGGGGCCGCAAGAAAAGACAGAAAATAGCAATCATTGGCAGAGGAGCGGTCGGATGAATTCCGCCCTCAGCCGGCTGGTGAGCATACGGACTTGATCTTAGACGATTCACGTCCTGAGCGAACAGTCAAAGTTGGGACGACTGCTCTGAGGGTCCTGGGTGACGACTTTCACAAACTATTGAAAGAATACAAGGACATCTTTGCATTCGAAGTCCATGAAATGCCAGACATTAGTCCTGATCTGGCGGTACATAAACTGGCCGTGGATCCAAAAAAGAAGCCGGTACGGCAGAAGAAGCGGAACCATGGCGAAGAAAGAAGTCAGGCGGCAGCCGCCGAAGTTAAAAAATTACTTGATGCAGGGTTCATTCGGCAATGTTACTTCCCAGACTGGGTTGCAAATGTGGTGCTTGTTAAAAAGCCGAATGGCACCTGGCGAATGTGTGTAGACTACACAGACTTAAACAAGGCGTGCCCCAAAGACAGTTACCCTCTGCCTAAAATTGATAACCTGGTCGACTCAACAGCCGGCCATGCTTTGATGAGCTTTATGGACGCCTACTCTGGTTTCCATCAAATTCCTTTATGGAAGAAAGATCAGGAGAAGACGGCCTTCGTCACTGATCAGGGATTATACTGTTACACGGTCATGCCGTTTGGTCTTAAGAATGCCCCGGCCACTTTCCAGCGAATGATAAACACTATGTTCTTTGATCAAATTGGGAGAAATGTCGAGGCATATATTGATGATATGATTGTGAAGTCTAAACTTCAGAAAGATCATCTGTCGGACCTCCGAGAAACTTTCGCCACACTCAGGCGGCACCATGTCATGCTCAATCCCAAGAAATGTGTCTTTGGAGTTGAGTCTGGGAAATTTCTCGGATTCCTTATCAATCAGAGAGGAATAGAGGCAAACCCTGAGAAGGTGCAGGCGGTCATTGACATGCAGTCGCCTCGTACCATCCGAGAGGTTCAGAAGTTAACAGGTTATCTGGCGGCCTTGGGAAGATTTCTAAGCCGATCAGGCGACAAATGCCTATACTTTTTCCAGGCAATTAAGAACAAGGCAACGTTTGAATGGGGGCCAGATGCTGAGGCGGCCTTCTAGAAATTGAAAGTTCACTTGCATTCCTTGTCGAGGCTGGTCAGCCCTTTGCCCAAAGAAGTACTCTACATGTACCTGGCCGTCTCTGATCATGCGTTAAGCGCGTTCTCCTTGCTGAAAGAGACGGTTGTCAGCTCCCGGTCTACTTTGTCAGTCATGTACTGAAAAATGCCGAGTTGAGGTATCCCTTAGTGGAGAAATTTGGTCTTGCACTCTTCATGGCTGTTAAAAAATTGAAGCCCTACTTTTTGGCACATGCAGTCGTCGTGTATACAGACCAACCTATCAAGCGACCACTGACCATCATGGAGTCGTCAGGCCGAATGATCAAATGGGCCATAGAAATACAGAGCCTCGAAGTTACTTTCGAGCCTAGAAAAGCAGTGAAGGGGCAAGCCTTTGCTGACTTTATTGTTGAGATGACTCGTCCTCCTGACTCTCAAGTTACAGACCAAGTCTGGAAGGTATATGTGGACGGAAGCTCTACTTCAAATGGTTGTGGAGCAGGCGTCATATGTCAGTCGCCAGAGGGCGACAGGTACGAGTATGCTTTACGCTTCAGTTTTCAGGCCTCAAACAATGAGGCGGAATATGAAGCTTTACTAGCCGGAATCCGCATGTGCAAGGCGGCAGGAGCAAGAAAAATAGACGCCTGTTCCGATTCACAATTGATAGTGAGTCAGTACAATGGCGAATACAAAGCAACCCATCCGGCCATGATCAAGTATTTACAGGCGGTCCGACAAGCAGTCGGCTCCCTTGAGGATTTCCATCTGACCCAAGTGCCGAGATCAGAAAACAACCAGGCGGATGCACTTTCAAAATTAGCATCATCCGCCTCCTGTGATACTCCTCGAACTGTTTTTTGGGAAGTAATGGAGAGGAGAAGCATTGAGGAAGAACCTATTGGAATCTTAGACAGAAGCTTAACCTGGATGGATCCAATCAGGGCATATCTGGCAAATGGTACCCTGCCGGATGATCATCAACAGGCGGCAGCACTGAAAAAATGAGCAACCAGTTTTGAAATAATAAAGGGAGAACTTCACAAAAGGGGGTACCTTCAACCCTTCTTAAAGTGTGTTACTCCAGAAAAGGGGCGAGAGATACTGGACGATCTTCACTCTGGTTACTGTGCTTCCCATATAGGCGGTAGGACGCTTGCTCAACGGGCAAGGCGGCAGGGCTACTTTTGGCCTACTTTAGAAGCAGATGCGATGGTGATGGTGAAAAAATGTGACAAGTGCCAAAGGTTTGGCAAACTAATTCACCGTCCGCCTACTGACCTCACTACCATTCATAGCCCACTACCGTTTGCTAAGTGGGGCATGGATATTCTGGGTCCATATACGCCTGCTACAGGCGGAAGGAGGTACATACTTGTTGCCGTCGACTACTTCACTAAATGGGTAGAGGCGGAGTCTGTAAAGGGAATCAAGACGAAGGATGTAATTTCATTCATTTGGAAAAATGTCATCACTCGGTTCGGGGCTCCCATGTCTATGGTTTTTGATAATGGTCCCCAATTTGAGACGTCTGTTCTCAAAAGCTGGTTGGGTGACCAAGGAATTGCACACTACTTTGCATCTGTCGGACGTCCACAAGCAAACGGCCAGGTAGAAGCCTTTAATAAAATCATCTCAGACGGTCTCAAGAAAAAGATTGAACGAGCAGGCGGCCTATGGGCGGATGAATTACCACATGTTCTCTGGGCCATTAGGACGACTGAAAAAGGGGCGACTGGAGAAATTCCATTCCTCCTAACTTATGGTGCGGAAGCTGTTCTTCCAATAGAACACTACGAGCCGACTCTTCGAGTAATGCTATATGACGAAGAGGCAAACTGGGAAGCCATGCGCCTGGCATTAGACTCACTTCCTGAAAGGAGGGGCAATGCTGTCTTGCGCCATGAAATTTACCGCCTGAGAATGACTAGATCATACAACAAAAAAGGTACACAGGCGTCCACTCAAAGTGGGGGACTTTGTACTTAGAAAAATGGAAGCAGTTGGTAGGGCTAATGAGTCTGGCAAACTAACTCCCAACTGGGAAGGACCCTACCGAATCTGTGAAGAGGTCAGGGACGGTACCTACCGTCTGGGAACACCAGACGGAAAGCCGTTGCCTCGAACTTGGAATGTAGATAATCTTAAGAAATATTTCTTTTGAATGATGTAAATAGTCAAGGGCTACTTAATAAAAGTTTGCATACTTAATATTCAATTTTGTACTAAGAGGGGCATGCCTGCTGATAAACAGTCGGCTACTCTCCATGTTTAATTTTTATTCTTACTTAATAGGGGCAGGCCGCCTATACATTTACAGTCAGCTACTCTCCATTGAGTATTTTACTCTATCTTCAGAGGGGCATGTCGTCTGTACCTTTACAGTCGACTACTCTCCATTGAGTATTTTACTCTATCTTCAGAGGGGCATGCCGGCTGTACCTTTACAGTCGGCTACTCTCCATTGAGTATTTTACTCTATCTTCAGAGGGGCATGCCGCCTGTACCTTTACAGTCGGCTACTCTCCATTGAGTATTTTACTCTATCTTTAGAGGGGCATGCCGACTGTACCTTTACAGTCGGCTACTCTCCATTGAATATTTTACTCTATCACCATAGGGGCACGCCGTCTGGACATATAGTCGGCTACTCTCCATAGAAGAGGGCCGACTGGTTCCAAACACACAGCCACCCCCCTTATACTTAACTAAAAATGATCAGGGCTAGGCCGACCCTGTGCCTAAACAGGCGGCTACCCTCCTTTTACTTAGCACCTACGTTCACCAAGAACTAACCAAGGCCACAGGCCGAATGATCAGACCAGGCGCCAAGCCAACTGATCCAATCTTCAAAACTAATACGACTTGTCCCAACATCATAGCAGGCGTCCGGCGGCATCCCTCCGGATGAAATTCGTCGCAGAGAGCAGCTCCCTTTTGGGTGGAACATTGCTCTATAAACTAATTACACGACACCTATACGACTGTCCCCAAGGGCAACCACGTAGCCGTTTTTGAGACAAGGATAACTCTATCACTAACCTAACCAGTGGTAGCAGTTGACATCTGAGTCAGATGACCGCCTGTATTACTTGGGATAAATGCAGGGGGTACCTCTTGAGTTAATAGCCAACAAACATTGGCGAATCAAAAGGTTCAGCCGGCCTCCGCCGCCTGGTACCTCTACTACTCAAGCAGGAATGACGGCGACTGAGTAACACCAAAGTTAACTCATAATCACTCTCTCAAACTTAGTATGGAGCCTAAAAGGTATGAGTCGTTTGCCTGTTTTTAGCAAACAGGGGCTCTCAACCACTAGTCCTGCTAGGTTAACAACCTATGAGTTAAAAGCCAACAAACATTGGCGAATAAAGGGGAACAACCGGTACCCACTGTTTGATACCTCTACTACTCAGTTACTTGGCGACTAGGTAACAATCATGTTTACTTGGTCACTCCTTAAAAATTTAGTATGAAACTAAAAAGGTGTTCATACAGCACCGGCTCACACTAGATTAAATATGGCGGGGAACAGTCGGCCTAGACGGCCTAAAGTCTCTAGCCTAAAAACATGACAAGTAGGAAACCACTTTCCTACTTGGTTAATTTTATATGACAGAACCGCCTGCCTAAAGGGGATCCAGTCTTTAAAATGGTTCGAATACCGATTGGATAAATGGCCGACTGATCGTCTAGCCTGGAAACAGACGACCAGTCGTCCAGGGGCATAGGCGGCGTGACTAACTATCCGTACCTGTCTGCAACTATCGGCCATGTAAAACAGTCGGTATAGTGTACAATTGGATATCAGAATATTCAATACTTAAACAAATTTGAAGCAAAACTGAAAAATTCATTAAAAAGAAGCCGGTCATTAAAGGGACCGGCAAAATATTCAGAGCCCCGGCCCCTGGCCGGGTCAATACAAACAAACGGCACGCAGGCTGTGGAAAGAAGACATAAAGCTTAAGAAGGGGGCAGATCTTCAATATTAGCAGCTGCCGCCTGGTCAGCACTCTTCTTGCTGGACTCGGCTTCAGCTGCATCCTTCTTTGATGCATTACCCCCAAGCGGCACAAGCGCCACTACCGGCTGCTCCTCCTCCTCCAACGCCTCTTCCTCAGCAGCCGCCGGGATCTCTTGATTATATCTATCAGAACACTGGCGGTACGTTTTTTCCCAGGAGGCAAAGTCGGCATTGGGGAAGAGGCGGCCCCAAGTCATGCGCTGGATTTGAGCAGAGTCTTCCATCATCTCCCGGACCAGCTCTTTCTTTTCTTGCTCGGCCTTTTCCGAGAGCTCCTGAGTAAGACTCTTCTCCTAGGTCACCAAGCGTACCTTTACGCTCGCCAAGGATTTCTCCAAGGTTTCGTATAAGGACATCTTTTGGCGAAGAGGTCTCAGCTCGGCCTTGAGGTTGTTGATGGTCGCCTCCAGCTTGCTATTCCTCTTCTGGGCCGCCTCTAACTGAGCCCGGATAGCGGCGGTAGCCTGCGCCTGATAATAAAGAATATCAATGGTCAGAACTTCATTTTGGGCAATTTGAAACATTGCCTTATCACAGTCAGAGGCGGCCATAGCTTTTGCAGCCTTTACCTCTTTGTTCTTCCGGTCAAGCGGCTTGCAAAGGCCGTTCACTCGGAGCAGAGCCTAAGTAAAAAGGGGAACAGGCGTCAGTTTCCAAACAAAAAGAAAACAGGCGTCCTGGAATTCAAATACTCAAAAATATGCTAAGTATACCTCAGCAAGGACCCCTGCAATCCCGTCTAGGTCAAGGGTGCCAACACCCCTGACCGCCTCCCTTTCAGCTGGAGGAACAGCCTTGATCATAGACTTGGCCACCTCGACCAAGTCAGGCTCCTGAGGGTCGGCTGCATCAAGCATAAACAAACGGATTAGACCTAGTAAAGAAGGGAGCAAGTCTAAAATTTACAAGGACATTTCATATTCTAGGTGGCCCAGCTGGAGTTTTAGAAGAAGTGGCCGGCTGTTTCTCAGCCGCCACATGTTTCCTGGCAGAACCGGGAGAGCTCGCAACAGTCGTCCTCCGGGCCTTGGGGTCTGGCTGTTGGGTAGAAGAAGCTCTTGGAGCGCTCGTCTAAAAAAGAAGAAGAGTTAGTATATGCATAAACACAACTCCAAAAAGAGGGTGAAAGGTTCGAAGCCCACCAAGGGTGCCCCCTTGTTGGGGGAGTCGGTTGAAGACTGTTGCATGATGGAGGCCCGCAACATGGTCGCCGCAGTCTTGGAGGCGGTAATTTTGCTCATGGCGTCCGCTGCAAAAACAAATAGCAAAGTTAATAAAATTCATAACAAGAAATGCACGGAACAGCAGAGTATTCGACAGGCCGGCTACCTCTTGAGCACCGACTGCTGAGGCCACAGGCGGCCAAAAAGTACTCGTCGTAGAGCCATTTGAAGCTCGGGACGCAGTGCAGGGGTACTTGCTCCCGTACCCCTGAAGTAGAGTTCACCTTCGACTCTACTTTGAAGAGTCCTTTATCTAGGATCTCTTTCTTAGCCTTGGGGGGATTCCTGTTCCACCTGTTGAAGCGCTTGTTCAGCTCTATGTCTAACTCTCAATGACGAGGAAGGTGCTCCGCCAGTCCTTCCATTTGTTTGCTTTACCTCTCGTCATGAGGTAGCCCCTGTGGCTCGTCAACTGATACCAGCCAGTACCGCCTGCCTTAGGGGTCCGGCTGAGGTAGTTCATGTGGGCGAAAGCCTCGAAGTTCGGCTCCACCCCGTGCAGTTCGCACCCGGCCACATAGCCGAGTACGTTGACCAAGGAGTTCGGGGCTAACTGCCATAACCCCAACTCATACCCATCCAAGATCCGCTGAACAGTTGGATGTAGTGGGAAGCGCAGCCCAGCCTTGATGGCCGCCTGGTAGCAGCCAAAGCAGGCGCCATCATAACTGGTACCAGCCGGCCATACGACTGTGTCTTCTGGATCCGGCACAAACACTAAAAAGCCGGGGCCCATTGTGTGGTTTGCGATAAAGCTCTCCACTTTCTCTTGCATGGTCGTGATCCGGCCCCGAGGTACCGTGCAGTAGTAGGGGGTATTTTGCTCTCGGTGAGAGGCGGATGGCTCCGCCCAATCGTCCCCCTTCTCAACTGCGTGAGAAAGCCTCGCCTCTTGTAGGCGACTGTTTTTCTCTTCTGTGTCCAGGGAAGCATGGCCAGAAGAGCTAGACTCGGAATCGTCCTCTGACGAGTCCGAAGAGGACGACTCTTCCCCTCTCCCGGAGGGGCCCGCCTCCTCTCCTTTAAAAGGAGCAGGAGAGAATGAAGAATTGTCAACTGTAAAATGGGAAGGGGTCACTTTGACTCCTCCCTCAGAACTGCCGGCTTTCAAGCCGCTTTGTTTCACTTCCACATATGGCGCCTGGTCAGATGTTTCACTAATCGGCACCCTGTGGGAGGAGCCGTCTGAGTTTGAGATCCTGGCAGTCTTTTTTGTTCTGGCCATCATGCTCTGCATAGACACAGATACAGTCGGACTTTGTATAAAGGGCAAAGATGGGTCTTGAAAAGGGCAGGCGGCACTCCTAGTCCTAGATTCAGCCGTCCCCGGTGACCGGCTGATCACTAACCTAGGTCGTGTCGTGTGCTTCCGTGGTGCCATTTCAAAAAAAAATAAAGTAAAGAGAAAATTAAGAGTAAGAGAACCGACGGTTACCTGAACGAGTGACGATTGATGAAGTTCTGAAAATCCTTTGCAGTCGGCTTGTCAGAGCAGGCGGTAGGCAGAAACGGTCCAAAATGTCAGAGCAAGTTCAGGGGTCCGAATGTTCTCTCACAAAGTTTTCAAGTGTGAAAATGACCGAAGTCAACACTCCTTTATATAGGCGAAGTGAAAAGGCGAAGGGTCACTTCCAGAATTCAAAATTTTGGCGGGAGAATCTCTCGGCCTCTCGCCGAGTGATACCTGTAGCAGGCCGTCGCCTGTTACAGGGCGATACTTGTCACAGGTAACACGTGACCAGTCACGTGCCACCTGTGAGGCGCAAATGATTAGGGGATTTTTCCCCACCAATCACCATCTGACAAGTGGACCAATCAGGTTCCGCCATGTGTCCGTCACATGGGCCAATAGGAGCCTGCCACGTGTCAAGCAGTGATCCGTCCACTATGGACCAATTACAACACGACACGTGTCCTTCCCATGACACCCGGGATAACCGGTCACCTAGGCCCAACATCCGAGGGAAGCCCAATCAGCCCAAGGTTAACCTAAACCTAGATTGACACGTTTCCCGAGGTTATAAATACCTCCCTTAATCCTCATTAAGGGAGATAACGCTAAAAAACGCAGATTACACACATTAAACACTCTCACCTAGAGAGACCCAATCACTTTAATTTCCGCATTAATTACTCCTTAATCAAGTACTAACTTGACCGTCGGAGGCGGATCTCCAATCATCCGGAGCATCCGTTTGTTTTGCAGGTACAGGCGTCCGGTTCCAGTCTCGGAATTGTAACTCTCCCGTAGGACATCAGAAAACCCCGAAACACAACCCATCCGGCCATGATCAAGTATTTACAGGCGGTCCGACAAGCAGTCGGCTCCCTTGAGGATTTCCATCTGACCCAAGTGCCGAGATCAGAAAACAACCAGGCGGATGCACGTTCAAAATTAGCATCATCCGCCTCCTGTGATACTCCTCGAACTGTTTTTTCGGAAGTAATGGAGAGGAGAAGCATTGAGGAAGAACCTATTGAAATCTTAGACAGAAGCTCAACCTGGATGGATCCAATCAGGGCATATCTGGCAAATGGTACCCTGCCGGATGATCATCAACAGGCGGCAGCACAGAAAAAACGAGCAACCAGTTTTGAAATAATAAAGGGAGAACTTCACAAAAGGGGGTACCTTCAACCCTTCTTAAAGTGTGTTACTCCAGAAAAGGGGCGAGAGATACTGGACGATCTTCACTGTGGTTACTGTGCTTCCCATATAGGCGGTAGGACGTTTGCTCAACGGGCAAGGCGACAGGGCTACTTTTGGCCTACTTTAGAAGCAGATGCGATGGTGATGGTGAAAAAATGTGACAAGTGCCAAAGGTTTGGCAAACTAATTCACCGTCCGCCTACTGACCTCACTACCATTCATAGCCCACTACCGTTTGCTAAGTGGGGCATGGATATTCTGGGTCCATATACGCCTGCTACAGGCGGAAGGAGGTACATACTTGTTGCCGTCGACTACTTCACTAAATGGGTAGAGGCGGAGTCTGTAAAGGGAATCAAGACGAAGGATGTAATTTCATTCATTTGGAAAAATGTCATCACTCGGTTCGGGGCTCCCATGTCTATGGTTTTTGATAATGGTCCCCAATTTGAGACGTCTGTTCTCAAAAGCTGGTTGGGTGACCAAGGAATTGCACACTACTTTGCATCTGTCGGACGTCCACAAGCAAACGGCCAGGTAGAAGCCTTTAATAAAATCATCTCAGACGGTCTCAAGAAAAAGATTGAACGAGCAGGCGGCCTATGGGCGGATGAATTACCACATGTTCTCTGGGCCATTAGGACGACTGAAAAAGGGGCGACTGGAGAAATTCCATTCCTCCTAACTTATGGTGCGGAAGCTGTTCTTCCAATAGAACACTACGAGCCGACTCTTCGAGTAATGCTATATGACGAAGAGGCAAACTGGGAAGCCATGCGCCTGGCATTAGACTCACTTCCTGAAAGGAGGGGCAATGCTGTCTTGCGCCATGAAATTTACCGCCTGAGAATGACTAGATCATACAACAAAAAAGGTACACAGGCGTCCACTCAAAGTGGGGGACTTTGTACTTAGAAAAATGGAAGCAGTCGGTAGGGCTAATGAGTCTGGCAAACTAACTCCCAACTGGGAAGGACCCTACCGAATCTGTGAAGAGGTCAGGGACGGTACCTACCGTCTGGGAACACCAGACGGAAAGCCGTTGCCTCGAACTTGGAATGTAGATAATCTTAAGAAATATTTCTTTTGAATGATGTAAATAGTCAAGGGCTACTTAATAAAAGTTTGCATACTTAATATTCAATTTTGTACTAAGAGGGGCATGCCTGCTGATAAACAGTCGGCTACTCTCCATGTTTAATTTTTATTCTTACTTAAGAGGGGCAGGCCGCCTATACATTTACAGTCGGCTACTCTCCATTGAGTATTTTACTCTATCTTCAGAGGGGCATGCCGCCTGTACCTTTACAGTCGGCTACTCTCCATTGAGTATTTTACTCTATCTTCAGAGGGGCATGCCGGCTGTACCTTTACAGTCGGCTACTCTCCATTGAGTATTTTACTCTATCTTCAGAGGGGCATGCCGCCTGTACCTTTACAGTCGGCTACTCTCCATTGAGTATTTTACTCTATCTTCAGAGGGGCATGCCGCCTGTACCTTTACAGTCGGCTACTCTCCATTGAATATTTTACTCTATCACCATAGGGGCACGCCGTCTGGACATATAGTCGGCTACTCTCCATAGAAGAGGGCCGACTGGTTCCAAACACACAGCCACCCCCCTTATACTTAACTAAAAATGATCAGGGCCTGGCCGACCCTGTGCCTAAACAGGCGGCTACCCTCCTTTACTTAGCACCTACGTTCACCAAGAACTAACAAAGGCCACAGGCCGAATGATCAGACCAGGCGCCAAGCCAACTGATCCAATCTTCAAAACTAATACGACCTGTCCCAACATCATAGCAGGCGTCCGGCGGCATCCCTCCGGATGAAATTCGTCGCAGAGAGCAGCTCCCTTTTGGGTGGAACATTGCTCTATAAACTAATTACACGACACCTATACGACTGTCCCCAAGGGCAACCAAGTAGCCGTTTTTGAGACAAGGATAACTTTATCGCTAACCTAACCAGTGGTAGCAGTTGACATCTGAGTCAGATGACCGCCTGTATTACTTGGGATAAATGCAGGGGGTACCTCTTGAGTTAATAGCCAACAAACATTGGCGAATCAAAAGGTTCAGCCGGCCTCCGTCGCCTGGTACCTTTACTACTCAAGCAGGAATGACGGCGACTGAGTAACACCAAAGTTAACTCATAGTCACTCTCTCAAACTTAGTATGGAGCCTAAAAGGTATGAGTCGTCTGCCTGTTTTTAGCAAACAGGGGCTCTCAACCACTACTCCTGCTAGGTTAACAACCTATGAGTTAAAAGCCAACAAACATTGGCGAATAAAGGGGAACAACCGGTACCCACCGTTTGATACCACTACTACTCAGTTACTTGGCGACTAGGTAACAATCATGTTTACTTGGTCACTCCTTAAAAATTTAGTATGAAACTAAAAAGGTGTTCATACAGCACCGGCTCACACTAGATTAAATATGGCGGGGAACAGTCGGCCTAGACGGCCTAAAGTCTCTAGCCTAAAAACATGACAAGTAGGAAACCACTTTCCTACTTGGTTAATTTTATATGACAGAACCACCTGCCTAAAGGGGATCCAGTCTTTAAAATGGTTCGAATACCGATTGGATAAATGGCCGACTGATCGTCTAGCCTGGAAACAGACGACCAGTCGTCCAGGGGCATAGGCGGCGTGACTAACTATCTGTACCTGTCTGCAACTATCGGCCATGTAAAACAGTCGGTATAGTGTACAATTGGATATCAGAATATTCAATACTTGAACAAGTTTGAAGCAAAACAAAAATATTCATTAAAAGGAAGCCGGTCATTAAAGACCGGCAAAATATTCAGAGCCCCGGCCCCCTGGCCGGGTAAATACAAACAAACGGCACGCAGGCCGTGGGAAGAAGACATAAAGCTTAAGAAGGGGGCAGATCTTCAATATTAGCAGCTGCCGCCTGGTGAGCACTCTTCTTGCTGGACTCGGCTTCAGCTGCATCCTTCTTTGATGCATTACCCCCAAGCGGCACAAGCGCCACTACCGGCTGCTCCTCCTCCTCCAACGCCTCTTCCTCAGCAGCCGCCGGGATCTCTTGAATATATCTATCAGAACACTGGCGGTACGTTTTTTCCCAGGAGGAAAAGTTGGCATTGGGGAAGAGGCGGCCCCAAGTCATGCGCTGGATTTGAGCAGAGTCTTCCATCATCTCCCGGACCAGCTCTTTCTTTTCTTGCTCGGCCTTTTCCGAGAGCTCCTGAGTAAGACTCTTCTCCTGGGTCACCAAGCGTACCTTTACGCTCGCCAAGGATTTCTCCAAGGTTTCGTATGAGGACATCTTTTTGCGAAGAGGTCTCAGCTCGGCCTTGAGGTTGTTGATGGTCGCCTCCAGCTCGCTATTCCTCTTCTGGGCCGCCTCTAACTAAGCCCGGATAGCGGCGGTAGCCTGCGCCTGATAATAAAGAATATCAATGGTCAGAACTTCATTTTGGGCAATTTGAAACATTGCCTTATCACAGTCAGAGGCGGCCATAGCTTTTGCAGCCTTTACCTCTTTGTTCTTCCGGTCAAGCGGCTTGCGAAGGCCGTTCACTCGGAGCAGGGCCTAAGTAAAAAGGGGAACAGGCGTCAGTGTCCAAACAAAAAGAGAAAACAGGCGTCCTGGAATTCAAATACTCAAAAATATGCTAAGTATACCTCAGCAAGGACCCCTGCAATCCCGTCTAGGTCAAGGGTGTCGACACCCCTGACCGCCTCCCTTTCTGCTGGAGGAACGGCCTTGATCATAGACTTGGCCACCTCGACCAAGTTAGGCTCATGAGGGTCGGCTGCATCAAGCATAAACAAACGGATTAGACCTAGTAAAGAAGGAGCAAGTCTAAAATTTACAAGGACAATTCATACTTCTAGGTGGCCCAGCTGGAGTTTTAGAAGAAGTGGCCGGCTGTTTCTCAGCCGCCGCATGTTTCCTGGCGAAACCAGGAGAGCTCGCAACAGTCGTCCTCCGGGCGTTGGGGTCCGGATGTTGGGAAGAAGAAGCTCTTGGAGCGCCCATCTAAAAAAGAAGAAAAGAGTCAGTATATGCATAAACACAACTCCAAAAAGAGGGTGAAAGGTTCGAAGCCCACCAAGGGTGCCCCCTTGTTGGGGGAGTCGGTTGAAGACTGTTGCATGATGGAGGCCCGCAACATGGCCGCCGCAGTCTTGGAGGCGGTAATTTTGCTCATGGCGTCCGCTGCAAAAACAAATAGCAAAGTTAATAAAAGTCATAACAAGAAATGCACGGAACAGCAGAGTATTCGACAGGCCGGCTACCTCTTGAGCACCGACTGCTGAGGCCACAGGCGGCAAAAAAGTACTCGTCGTAGAGCCATTTGAGCTCGGGACGCAGTGCAGGGGTACTTGCTCTTGTACCCCTGAAGTAGAGTTCACCTTCGACTCTACTTTGAAGAGTCCTTTATCTAGGATCTCTTTCTAAGCCTTGGGGGGATTCCTGTTCCACCTGTTGAAGCGCTTGTTCAGCTCTGTGTCTGAGCTCTCAATGATGAGGAAGGTGCTCCGCCAGTCCTTCCATTTGTTTGCTTTACCTCTCGTCATGAGGTAGCCCCTGTGGCTCGTCAATTGATACCAGCCGGTACCGCCTACCTTAGGGGTCCGGCTGAGGTAGTCCATGTGGGCGAAAGCCTCGAAGCTCGGCTCCACCCCGTGCAGTTCGCACCCGGCCACATAGCCGAGTACGTTGACCCAGGAGTTCGGGGCTAACTGCCATAACCCCAACTCATACCCATCCAAGATCCGCTGAACAGCTGGATGTAGTGGGAAGCGCAGCCCAGCCTTGATGGCCGCCTGGTAGCAGCCAAAGCAGGCGCCATCATAACTGGTACCAGCCGGCCATACGACTGTGTCTTTTGTATCCGGCACAAACACTAAAAAGTCGGGGCCCATTGTGTGGTTTGCGATAAAGCTCTCCACTTTCTCTTGCATGGCCGTGATCCGGCCCCGAGGTACCGTGCAGTAGTAGGGGGTACCTCGGTGAGAGGCGGATGGCTCCGCCCAATCGTCCCCCTTCTCAACTGCGTGAGAAAGCCTCGCCTCTTGTAGGCGACTGTTTTTCTCTTCTGTGTCCAGGGAAGCATGGCCAGAAGAGCTAGACTCGGAATCTTCCTCTGACGAGTCCGAAGAGGACGACTCTTCCCCTCTCCCGGAGGGGCCCGCCTCCTCTCCTTTAAAAGGAGTAGGAGAGAATGAAGAATTGTCAACTGTAAAATGGGAAGGGGTCACTTTGACTCCTCCCTCAGAACTGCCGGCTTTCAAGCCGCTTTGTTTCACTTCCACATATGGCGCCTGGTCAGATGTTTCACTAATCGGCACCCTGTGGGAGGAGCCGTCTGAGTTTGAGATCCTGGCAGTCTTTTTTGTTCTGGCCATCATGCTCTGCATAGACACAGATACAGTCGGACTTTGTATAAAGGGCAAAGATGGGTCCAGAAAAGGGCAAGCGGCACTCCTAGTCCTAGATTCAGCCGTCCCCGGTGACCGGCTGATCACTAACCTTGGTCGTGTCGTGTGCTTCCGTGGTGCCATTTCAAAAAAGAATAAAGTAAAGAGAAAATTAAGAGTAAGAGAACCGACGGTTACCTGAACGAGTGACGATTGATGAAGTTCTAAAAATCCTTTGCAGTCGGCTTGTCAGAGCAGGCGGTAGGCAGAAACGGTCCAAAATGTCAGAGCAAGTTCAGGGGTCCGAATGTTCTCTCACAAAGTTTTCAAGTGTGAAAATGACCGAAGTCAACACTCCTTTATATAGGCGAAGTGAGAAGGCGAAGGGTCACTTCCAGAATTCAAAATTTTGGCGGGAGAATCTCTCAGCCTCTCGCCGAGTGACACCTGTAGCAGGTCGTCGCCTGTTACAGGGCGATACCTGTCACAGGTAACACGTGACCAGTCACGTGCCACCTGTGAGGCGCAAATGATTAGGGGATTTTTCCCCACCAATCACCATCTGACAAGTGTACCAATCAGGTTCCGCCATGTGTCCGTCACATGGGCCAATAGGAGCCTGCCACGTGTCAAGCAGTGATCCGTCCACTGTGGACCAATTACAACACGACACGTGTCCTTCCCATGACACCCGGGATAACCGGTCACCAAGGCCCAACATCCGAGGGAAGCCCAATCAGCCCAAGGTTAACCTAAACCTAGATTGACACGTTTCCCGAGGTTATAAATACCTCCCTTAATCCTCATTAAGGGAGATAACGCTAAATAACGCAGATTACACACATTAAACACTCTCACCTAGAGAGACCCAATCACTTTAATTTCCGCATTAATTACTCCTTAATCAAGTACTAACTTGACCGTCGGAGGCGGATCTCCAATCATCCGGAGCATCCGTTTGTTTTGCAGGTACAGGCGTCCAGTTCCAGTCTCGGAATTGTAACTTTCCCGCAGGACATCAGAAAACCCCGAAACAATTAGTATCGTTGAATGCATTTGACAATCATTTGATTCAAAAAGCTATGTTTAAATTTGTTTGACTTTCACTTGATTCAATTAGGTTTTTTGAACTCATTTGACTTTCTTTGGATTCAAAAAGCTTTGTTTGAATGTGTTTGAATTTCACTTGATTTAAATTAGCTTTGTTTGAATGTGGTTAACTTTCATTTGATTTAATTAGCTTTGTCTGAATGTGGTTGACTTTCATTTGATTCAATTAGGTTTGTTAGAATGTCATTGACTTTCGTTTGATTTAATTAAGTTTGTTAGAATGCCATTGACTTTCATTTGACTCAATTAGCTTTGTTAGAATGCCATTGACTTTCATTTGATTCAATTAGCTTTGTTGAATGCATATGACTTTCATTTGATTCAAAAAGCTTTGTTTGAATGTGTTTGACTTTCATTTGATTCAATTAGCATCGTTGAACGAATTTGACAGTCATTTTATTCAAAAAGCTTTGTTTGAATTACTTAAACTTTCACTTGATTCAATTAGCTTTTTTGAATGCATTTAACTTTTATTTGATTCAAAAAGCTTTCTTCGAATGTGTTTGACTTTCATTTGATTCAATTAGCTTTGTGGGAATGCACTTGACAATCACTTAACTAAAAAAGCTTTGTTTGAAAGTGTTTGACTTTCACTTGATTAAATTAGCTTTTTCGAATGCATTTAACTTTTATTTAATTAAAAAAGCTTTGTCCGAATGTGTTTGACTTTCATTTGATGCAATTAGCTTTGTTTGAATGTGTTTTACTTTCATTTGATTCAATAAGCTTTGTTGAATGCATTTAACTTTCATTTGATTTAAAAAGCTTTGTTTAAATGTGTTTGACTTTCACTTGATTTAATTACTTTTTTTTAATTGCATTTGACTTTCAGTTGATTCAAAAAGATTTGTTTGAATGTGCTTGACTTTCATATGAATCAATTAGCATCGTTGAATGGATTTGACAATCATTTGATTCAAAAAGCTTTGTTTGACTTTCACTTGATTCAAATCGCTATTTTGAATGCATTTGAATTTCATTTGATTGAAAAAGCTTTGTTCGAATGTGTTTGATTTTTATTTGATTAAATTATCTTTGTTTGAATGTGATTGACTTTCATTTGAATCAATTAGCTTTGTTTAATGCATTTGACTTTCATTTAATTCAAAAAGCTTTGTTTGAATGTGTTTGACTTTAATTTGACTCAATTAGCTTTGTTTGACTGATTTTGACTTTCACTTGATTTAAATACCTTTTTTGAATGCGTTTGACTTTCATCTGATTCAAATAGCATTTCTTGAATGTGTTTGACTTTCATTTGGTTCAAATAGCTTTGTTAAAATGTGTTTGACTTTCATTTGATTCAATTAGCTTTGCTTGAATGTGGTTAACTTTCAATTAAGTCAATTTGCTTTGTTGAATGCATTTGACTTTCATTTGATTCAAAAAGTTTTGTTTGACTGTCATATGATTCAATTAGCCTCGTTGAATGCATTTGACAATCATTTGATTCAAAAAGCTTTGTTTGAATTATTTGGACTTTTACTTGATTCAATTAGCTTTTTTCAAAGCATTTGACTTTCATATGATTTAATTAGCTTTGTTTGAATGTTTTTGACTTTCATTTGATGCAATTAGCTTTGTCTGAATGTGTTTGACTTTTGTTTGATTTAATTATCTTTTTTGAATGCATTTGACTTTCATTTGATTCAGATAGGATTGTTTGAATGTGTTTGACTTTCATTTGATTTAAATAGCTTTGTTTGAATGTGTTTGCCTTCCATTGGATTTAATTAGCTTTGTTTGAATGTGGTTGACTTTTAATTGATTCAATTTGATCTGTTGAATGCATTTGACTTTCATTTGATTCATAAAGATTTGTTTGAATGTGTTTGACTTTCATATGATTCAATTAGTATCGTTGAATGCATTTGACAATCATTTGATTCAAAAAGCTGACCAATATGGTCAAAGTTCTAATGATTGTAATGCTCCAAGTAGTCAAGGTGAGGTCCAAGTTCAAAGCAATGCAAAGGAATTGTTTCTGTCCAAATCATTCCTTACTCCTTTGCACGGTTTTGGTCCGAAAGATTTTACAAGTGGTTACACTTCACTTAGTGTAATTAACCTTGTAGAAGGTATCTAGCAAGTGACGGTTTTCCAAGCTCCAAGTGCAACGGTTACAAGCTGATTGAAGAGGAGTGATTCATGGCACTTGTTGGGCGTGAATTATGGAGTTTGTTGGCTGAACATTGCACCTCATTATTTGGGGGTTATGAAGAATAAAGAGGCGTGAATCAAGGCATTAAAATGGGGGTTACACAAGCTTGAAAATGGCTGTTTTGGGCGTGTGCTGAAGAGGCTCTTTGGATGCTATTTTGGCTGGTCATCTTCCCTTGTTTCAAGCCTAGTCTTTAGTTCTTTTAATTAAGTTTAATCATGTTTGTAAAAGGGGTTAAGTGGGACGTGTAATCTCCACTCATTCCCTTAGTTAATTTCCTTTTGTCTATTTCATTTTGTTAATTAAAGTAGGCAAGTGAAAAGGTTGTATTGATGCTATAAATAGCATACTTTGAATGAATGAAAATCATCCAAGATTATTTGCCTAAAAAACGTGTGTTTTGTTAATTGAAGTGACTTGAGTTTAGC
Source organism: Chenopodium quinoa (assembly GCF_001683475.1). Classification (NCBI taxonomy): domain Eukaryota; kingdom Viridiplantae; phylum Streptophyta; class Magnoliopsida; order Caryophyllales; family Amaranthaceae; genus Chenopodium; species Chenopodium quinoa. The sequence goes on from NW_018745338.1 coordinate 95,599, forward strand.
TCACTTTGTTTTCCAAATTTGAGTATCCGAATTTGAAGAGTGTTAGTTTTGGTGAGAGTTCCCAAAATTAGGGCTTATAGTTTATGATTTGGTGAGAGTTCCCTCATCTAAACTATCCCAAGCAAACGAGTGAGAGTTCCTCTTTGCTATATCCTTAGCTTAGGGTGAGAGTTCCCCTAACAAAACGGATTACTTGACAATTGAACTTTAAAACCCTTTGAATCTCTTAACTTATCATTTCTTGTAACAAGGTTTCTCATCTTGTTTACACATCATTTGGCGCGCCAGGTAGGGGGAAATTTTCTTAAATTTTCCAAAGGGGTCGAATACCTACATACCATGGGGGAGAATCAAGACTTGAGGACAGCTTTGGAAGCTCTTAATCGATCCATTGCTAGTCAGGAAAGGTTGGCCGAAACCAATGCCAATCTCCAAGGGAACCTTGCTGCCTTGATGGCAAGGCTCATGAACGAGCAAGATAGGAGAGATCAAGGTGAAGACCCTCCACCTAGGAGGGAGGATAGGAGTCTCAAAGTGGACGTTCCTGCCTTTGATGGGACACTTGATCCAGAGAAGTACTTGGAATGGGAGAAATCCTTGGAAAGGTACTTTGAATACAAGGACATTCATGAGGATGTTCAACGTTTTAAGATTGCCAAAGTCAAGTTGAAGGGCTATGGTGATAGTTGGTTGCAAGGAGAACAAAGAGGGCGTACCCTTAGGGGTAAGGCTCACATTTCCACTTGGGAAAAGCTGAAGAAAAGAATGAGAGATCGTTTCATTCCTCACAATTACAAGCAAAATCAGTATGTGAAATGGAGTACTCTCCAACAAAATGGTGATTCGGTGGAAGACTATATCAAAGAATTTGATAGGCTTGCCATTGTATGTGAAGTGACTGAAAATGAAGAGCTGAAGTTGGGGCGTTTTGTAGCTGGGTTGGAACAAGAGTTACAAGACAAACTTGACGGTTACACTAACCTCACGTTTGTGGAAGCTTGCAAACTTGTGACAAAGTTTGATGCTAAAAGGAAAAGGAAGAAAACGCCTACTACTACTCCAGTGGTACGCAAACCACCCTTCAACTCAAAGGAGGGTTCTTCTTTTAGCAAGCCTAATGAGCCACCAAAGAGGAACACGAAAGACTTCAAGCTTAGTGACATTGTATGTTACAAGTGTGGAGGTAGAGGACATTATAAAAAAGATTGTCCTAATTCAAGAGCCTTAACCATGCAAGAGGTTAAACTCATAGCCACCCAAAGCATCAATTGGGAGGAATTTGAGTCTGAAGAAGAGAAGGAGGTGACCCCGTATGAAAAGGATGAGGAGGAGGACCAATGCTATCCTGAAATGGAGGACAAAACAAACTTGGTGGTTAGGAGAGCTTTGCAAGCTCGTGTGGAGGAACCTTTGGCACCACAAAGACAACACATTTTCATCACCAAATGTAAAGTTGGTGACGAGGTATGTGATCTAATTATTGATGGGGGCAGTGAGGCTAATACTGTGTCGAAAACCTTAGTATCTAAACTAGGTCTTACCACCACAAATCATCCACATCCTTACAAATTGAGTTGGTTAGATTCTAATGCTAGCACTGGGGTTAGAAAGCAATGTATGGTGAATTTTTCGATTGGTTCATATCATGATAGTCAATTGTGTGATGTTGTTTTAATGGATGCTTGTCATATTCTTCTTGGGAGGCCGTGGCAATCTGATAAAAAATCTATCCATGATGGGTATCATAACACCTACACTATCACTCACCAAGGGAAACAAAAGAAATTGCACCCTTTACCACCTCCACGTTTTTCACAACCACAAAAGCCACAAATTTCTTTATTATCTTGTAAAGAGTTTGAGAGGGAGTTTGAGGGTGAGGAAGAGATATTCATGTTGTACTCTAAAGAAATCCATGAAAAATTTGTGAGTCAAAATCCTAAACTTGCAAAACTGATTAAAGAGTTTGAGGATGTTTTTCCTGATGAGTTACCTAAGGGATTACCACCCTTGAGAGGAATTGAGCATCAGATTGATCTCATTCCAGGCGCACCTCTACCAAATAAACCTGCCTATAGATGTAACCCTTTAGAAACTAAGGAGTTGCAAAGACAAATTGAAGAATTGATGGGTATGGGCTATGTGCGTGAGTCTATGAGTCCATGTGCGGTTCCTGCCTTGTTGGTTCCTAAAAAGGATGGAACTTGGCGTATGTGCATTGATAGTAGAGCTGTTAACAATATTACTATCAAGTACAGGTTCCCAATTCCAAGACTGGATGATATGTTGGACGAATTGAGTGGTTCAAATGTATTCTCAAAAGTTGATTTGAGAAGTGGTTACCACCAAATTCGTATGAGGGAAGGTGATGAATGGAAGACTGCATTCAAGGCAAAGCATGGGTTGTATGAATGGCTTGTGATGCCGTTTGGATTGACCAATGCACCTAGCACGTTCATGAGATTAATGAACGAGGTGTTGAGGCCATTTCTTGGCAAGTTCGTGGTGGTGTACCTTGATGATATCCTTATTTACTCTAAAAATGAGGATGAACATTTAGATCATTTGTTTCAAGTTTTTTTTGTTTTAAGAACGCAAAAATTGTATGGAAAACTTGAAAAATGTGATTTTATGTTATATGAGGTCACTTTTCTTGGCTACATAGTTTCAGGTGATGGCGTGAAGGTGGATCCTTGCAAGGTTGAAGCAATTCAATCATGGCCTAGTCCAAAAACACTCACGGAGGTCCGTTCTTTCCATGGCCTAGCTTCTTTCTATAGAAGATTTATCAAGAATTTTAGCACACTCATGGCTCCTATAACTGAGTGTACTAAGAAGGGGACGTTTGAATGGACTACACAAGCTCAAAAGGCCTTTGAAGAAGTCAAGGAGAAAATGTGCAACACTCCTATTCTTGCACTCCCTGATTTTTCCAAGCCATTTGAAGTTGAGTGTGACGCAAGTGGGAAGGGGATTGGAGCAGTTTTGATTCAAGAAGGGCGTCCAATTGCTTATTTCAGTGAAAAGTTGAGTCAAGGCAAGTTGAACTATTCCACCTATGATAAAGAGTTCTATGCTATGGTACGAGCTCTAGATCATTGGTCACATTACTTGAGACCACAACCGTTCATATTACATTCGGACCATGAATCTTTAAGGTTCATCCATGGTCAAAAGAAGTTGAATTCAAGACATGCTAAATGGGTTGAATTCTTGCAAACCTTTAACTTTTCCTCTAAATACAAGAGTGGAAAGGCTAATGTTGTTGCGGATGCCTTATCTAGGAGACATAATTTGCTTGGAGTTGTCGAAGCAAAGGTTCTTGGGTTTGATTTGATCAAAGCATACTACAAGGAGGATGGAGATTTCATTGAAATAATACAGAAATGTGTCCATGGAGTATATGACTTATTTTCCTTACATGATGACTTTCTTTTTAAGGGAAATCGGTTATGCATTCCTAAGTGTCCAATTAGAAGCTTGTTGATTCATGAGGCTCATGGAGGAGGTCTAGCTGGTCACGTGGGGATTCAAAAAACAATGGAGCTTCTTCAAGCTCACTTTTATTGGCCGAAGATGTTAGCCACGGTTCATCATGTGGTTAGTCGTTGTTCTACTTGTCAAAGGGCCAAGATGGTGTTTCACAAAGGTCTCTACAAGCCTTTGCCAGTTCCGGAAAGACCTTGGGAGGATGTGAGCATGGATTTCATTGTGGCTTTACCTAGAACTCAAAGGGGTAAAGACTCAATCATGGTGGTTGTTGATCGGTTTTCAAAAATGGCTCATTTCATTCCTTGTCACAAAACCGAAGATGCTATGAAAGTGGCTAAGTTATACTTTGAAGAAGTGGTTCGTTTTCATGGGGTGCCACGCACCATTGTGTCCGATCGTGATACAAAATTTCTTAGTCATTTTTGGAAATCAATATGGCGTCTAATGGGAACAAAGTTGCTGTTTTCTACTTCACACCATCCACAAACCGATGGGCAAACTGAAGTGGTGAATAGAATTCTGGGTTCGTTGCTTCGGACCTTGGTTAGTAAGAGTGCTAAGGATTGGGATGTCAAGCTAGCTCATGCCGAGTTTGCTTACAATCGGACTCCTAGTGCTACTACAAAGTACTCTCCTTTTGAAGTAGTCTATGGTGTCAATCCTTATGTTCCTATTGATCTCATAGCTTTGCCACAAGACAAGTTCGTTCATGGTGGAGCTAGGGAACAAGCCGAGTTCATGTTGAAGGTCCACAAGGAAGTTAGGAAGAACATTGAGAAAGCAAATGAAGTCTACAAGAAACAAGCCAACAAGAGGGTGAAAAACGTGAAGCAATTTGAAGTTGGTGACTTAGTGTGGATTTACATGAGGAAAGAGAGGTTTCCTAGCAAAAGAAAGAACAAGCTTATGCCAAGAGCCGAAGGTCCATTTGAAATCGTGGAAAAGATCAATGACAATGCATACAAGGTTGATTTGGGGGGCCAATTTGGTGTCTCAAGCACATTCAACGTTGGGGACCTTGCTCCATACTTTGATGATGACGAATTGAGGGCAATTCCTTTTGAAGAAGAGGAGGATGACCAATATGGTCAAAGTTCTAATGATTGTAATGCTCCAAGTAGTCAAGGTGAGGTCCAAGTTCAAAGCAATGCAAAGGAATTGTTTCTGTCCAAATCATTCCTTACTCCTTTGCACGGTTTTGGTCCGAAAGATTTTACAAGTGGTTACACTTCACTTAGTGTAATTAACCTTGTAGAAGGTATCTAGCAAGTGACGGTTTTCCAAGCTCCAAGTGCAACGGTTACAAGCTGATTGAAGAGGAGTGATTCATGGCACTTGTTGGGCGTGAATTATGGAGTTTGTTGGCTGAACATTGCACCTCATTATTTGGGGGTTATGAAGAATAAAGAGGCGTGAATCAAGGCATTAAAATGGGGGTTACACAAGCTTGAAAATGGCTGTTTTGGGCGTGTGCTGAAGAGGCTCTTTGGATGCTATTTTGGCTGGTCATCTTCCCTTGTTTCAAGCCTAGTCTTTAGTTCTTTTAATTAAGTTTAATCATGTTTGTAAAAGGGGTTAAGTGGGACGTGTAATCTCCACTCATTCCCTTAGTTAATTTCCTTTTGTCTATTTCATTTTGTTAATTAAAGTAGGCAAGTGAAAAGGTTGTATTGATGCTATAAATAGCATACTTTGAATGAATGAAAATCATCCAAGATTATTTGCCTAAAAAACGTGTGTTTTGTTAATTGAAGTGACTTGAGTTTAGCTCACTTTGTTTTCCAAATTTGAGTATCCGAATTTGAAGAGTGTTAGTTTTGGTGAGAGTTCCCAAAATTAGGGCTTATAGTTTATGATTTGGTGAGAGTTCCCTCATCTAAACTATCCCAAGCAAACGAGTGAGAGTTCCTCTTTGCTATATCCTTAGCTTAGGGTGAGAGTTCCCCTAACTAAACTGATTACTTGACAATTGAACTTTAAAACCCTTTGAATCTCTTAACTTATCATTTCTTGTAACAAGGTTTCTCATCTTGTTTACACATCAAAAGCTATGTTTGAATTTGTTTGACTTTCACTTGATTCAATTAGCTTTTTTGAAATCATTTGACTTTCTTTTGATTCAAAAAGCTTTGTTTGAATGTGTTTGAATTTCACTTGATTTAAATTAGCTTTGTTTCAATGTGGTTAACTTTCATTTGATTCAATTAGCTTTATTTTAATGTGGTTGACTTTCATTGGATTCAATTAGGTTTGTTTGAATGTGGTTGACTTTCATTTGATTCAATTAGGTTTGTTAGAATGCCATTGACTTTCATTTGATTCAATTAGGTTTGTTAGAATACCATTGACTTTCATTTGATTCAAAAAGCTTTGTTTGATTGTGTTTGACTCTCATTTGATTCAATTAGCATCGTTGAACGCATTTGACAGTCATTTGATTCAAAAAGCTTTGTTTGAATTACCTAGACTTTCACTTGATTCAATTAGCTTTTTTGAATGGATTTAACTTTCATTTGATTTAAAAAGCTTTGTTTAAATGTGTTTGACTTTCACTTGATTTAATTACTTTTTTTTAATTGCATTTGACTTTCAGTTGATTCAAAAAGATTTGTTTGAATGTGCTTGACTTTCATATGATTCAATTAGCATCGTTGAATGGATTAGACAATCATTTGATTCAAAAAGCTTTGTTTGACTTTCACTTGATTCAAATCGCTATTTTGAATGCATTTGAATTTCATTTGATTGAAAAAGCTTTGTTTGAATGTGCTTGATTTTTATTTGATTAAATTAGCTTTGTTTGAATGTGATTGACTTTCATTTGAATCAATTAGCTTTGTTTAATGCATTTGACTTTCTTTTAATTCAAAAAGCTTTGTTTGAATGTGTTTGACTTTAATTTGATTTTAATAGCTTTGTTTGAATGATTTTGACTTTCACTTGATTTAAATACCTTTTTTGAATGCGTTTGACTTTCATCTTATTCAAATAGCATTTCTTGAATGTGTTTGACTTTCATTTGGTTCAAATAGCTTTGTTTAAATGTGTTTGACTTTCATTTGATTCAATTAGCTTTGCTTGAATGTGGTTAACTTTCAATTGAGTCAATTTGCTTTGTTGAATGCATTTGAATTTTATTTGATTCAAAAAGTTTTGTTTGATTGTCATACGATTCAATTAGCCTCGTTGAATGCATTTGACAATCATTTGAATCAAAAAGCTTTGTTTGAATTCTTTGGACTTTTACTTGATTCAATTAGCTTTTTTCAAATTATTCGACTTTCATATGATTTAATTAGCTTTGTTTGAATGTTTTTGACTTTCATTTGATGCAATTAGCTTTGTCTGAATGTGTTTGACTTTCTTTTGATTTAATTATCTTTTTTGAATGCATTTGACTTTCATTTGATTCAGATAGCATTGTTTTAATGTGTTTGACTTTCATTTGATTCAAAAAGCTTTGTTTGAATGCGTTTGCCTTCCATTGGATTAAATTAGCTTTGTTTGAATGTGGTTGACTTTTAATTGATTCAATTTGATCTGTTGAATGCATTTGACTTTCATTTGATTCAAAAAGATTTATTTGAATGTGTTTGACTTTCATATGATTCAATTAGTATCGTTGAATGCATTTGACAATCATTTGATTCAAAAAGCTATGTTTGAATTTGTTTGACTTTCACTTGATTTAATTAGCTTTTTTGAAATCATTTGACTTTCTTTTGATTCAAAAAGCTTTGTTTGAATGTGTTTGATTTTCACTTGATTTAATATGCTTTGTTTGAATGTGGTTAACTTTCATTTGATTCAATTAGCTTTGTTTGAATGTGGTTGACTTTCATTTGATTTAATTAGGTTTGTTGGAATGCCATTGACATTCGTTTGATTTAATTAAGTTAGTTAGAATTCCATTGACTTTCATTTGATTTAATTAGCTTTGTTAGAATGCCATTGAATTTCATTTGATTCAATTAGCTTTGTTGAATGCATATGACTTTCATTTGATTCAAAAAGCTTTGTTTGATTGTGTTTGACTTTCATTTGATTCAATTAGCATCGTTGAACGAATTTGACAGTCATTTTATTCAAAAAGCTTTGTTTGAATTACTTAGACTTTCACTTGATTCAATTAGCTTTTTTGAATGCATTTAACTTTTATTTGATTCAAAAAGCTTTGTTCGAATGTGTTTGACTTTCATTTGATTCAATTAGCTTTGTAGGAATGCACTTGACAATCACTTAACTAAAAAAGCTTTGTTTGAATGTGTTTGACTTTCACATGATTAAATTAGCTTTTTTGAATGCATTTAACTTTTATTTAATTAAAAAAGCTTTGTCCGAATGTGTTTGACTTTCATTTGATGCAATTAGCTTTGTTTGAATGTGTTTTACTTTCATTTGATTCAATAAGCTTTGTTGAATGCATTTAACTTTCATTTGATTTAAAAAGCTTTGTTTAAATGTGTTTGACTTTCACTTGATTTAATTACTTTTTTTTAATTGCATTTGACTTTTAGTTGATTCAAAAAGATTTGTTTGAATGTGCTTGACTTTCATATGATTCAATTAGCATCGTTGAATGGATTTGACAATCATTTGATTCAAAAAGCTTTGTTTGACTTTCACTTGATTCAAATCGCTATTTTGAATGCATTTGAATTTCATTTGATTGAAAAAGCTTTGTTCGAATGTGTTTGATTTTTATTTGATTAAATTATCTTTGTTTGAATGTGATTGACTTTCATTTGAATCAATTAGCTTTGTTTAATGCATTTGACTTTCATTTAATTCAAAAAGCTTTGTTTGAATGTGTTTGACTTTAATTTGATTCAAATAGCTTTGTTTGAATGATTTTGACTTTCACTTGATTTAAATACCTTTTTTGAATGTGTTTGACTTTCACCTGATTCAAATAGCATCTCTTGAATGTGTTTGACTTTCATTTGGTTCAAATAGCTTTGTTTAAATGTGTTTGACTTTCATTTGATTCAATTAGCTTTGCTTGAATGTGGTTAACTTTCAATTGAGTCAATTTGCTTTGTTGAATGCATTTGACTTTTATTTGATTCAAAAAGTTTTGTTTGACTGTCATATGATTCAATTAGCCTCGTTGAATGCATTTGACAGTCATTTGAATCAAAAAGCTTTGTTTGAATTCTTTGGACTTTTACTTGATTCAATTAGCTTTTTTCAAAGCATTCGACTTTCATATGATTTAATTAGCTTTGTTTGAATGTTTTTTACTTTCATTTGATGCAATTAGCTTTGTCTGAATGTGTTTGACTTTCGTTTGATTTAATTATCTTTTTTGAATGCATTTGACTTTCATTTGATTCAGATAGCATTGTTTGAATGTGTTTGACTTTCATTTGATTCAAATAGCTTTGTTTGAATGTGTTTGCCTTCCATTGGATTTAATTAGCTCTGTTTGAATGTGGTTGACTTTTAATTGATTCAATTTGATCTGTTGAATGCATTTGACTTTCATTTGATTCAAAAAGATTTGTTTGAATGTGTTTGACTTTCATATGATTCAATTAGTATCGTTGAATGCATTTGACAATCATTTGATTCAAAAAGCTATGTTTGAATTTGTTTGACTTTCACTTGATTTAATTAGCTTTTTTGAAATCATTTGACTTTCTTTTGATTCAAAAAGCTTTGTTTGAATGTGTTTGATTTTCACTTGATTTAATATGCTTTGTTTGAATGTGGTTAACTTTCATTTGATTCAATTAGCTTTGTTTGAATGTGGTTGACTTTCATTTGATTCAATTAGGTTTGTTAGAATGCCATTGACTTTTGTTTGATTTAATTAGGTTTGTTAGAATGCCATTGACTTTCATTTCATTCAATTAGCTTTGTTGAATGCATATGACTTTCATTTGATTCAAAAAGCTTTGTTTGAATGTGTTTGACTCTCATTTGATTTAATTAGCATCGTTGAACGCATTTGACAGTCATTTGATTCAAAAAGCATTGTTTGAATTACCTAGACTTTCACTTGATTCAATTAGCTTTTTTGAATGGATTTAACTTTCATTTGATTTAAAAATCTTTGTTTAATGTGTTTGACTTTCACTTGATTTAATTACTTTTTTTTAATTGCATTTGACTTTCAGTTGATTCAAAAAGATTTGTTTGAATGTGCTTGACTTTCATATGATTCAATTAGCATCGTTGAATGGATTTGACAATCATTTGATTCAAAAAGCTTTGTTTGACTTTCACTTGATTCAAATCGCTATTTTGAATGCATTTGAATTTCATTTGATTGAAAAAGCTTTGTTTGAATGTGTTTGATTTTTATTTGATTAAATTAGCTTTGTTTGAATGTGATTGACTTTCATTTGAATCAATTAGCTTTGTTTAATGCATTTGACTTTCATTTAATTTAAAAAGCTTTGTTTGAATGTGTTTGACTTTAATTTGATTCAAATAGCTTTGTTTGAATGATTTTGACTTTCACTTGATTTAAATACCTTTTTTAATGCGTTTGACTTTCATTTGATTCAAATAGCATTTCTTGAATGTGTTTGACTTTCATTTGGTTCAAATAGCTTTGTTTATATGTGTTTGACTTTCATTTGATTCAATTAGCTTTGCTTGAATGTGGTTAACTTTCAATTGAGTCAATTTGCTTTGTTGAATGCATTTGACTTTCATTTGATTCAAAAAGTTTTGTTTGACTGTCATATGATTCAATAAGCCTCGTTGAATGCATCTGACAGTCATTTGAATCAAAAAGCTTTGTTTGAATTCTTTGGACTTTTACTTGATTCAATTAGCTTTTTTCAAAGCATTCGACTTTCATATGATTTAATTAGCTTTGTTTGAATGTTTTTGACTTTCATTTGATGCAATTAGCTTTGTCTGAATGTGTTTGACTTTCGTTTGATTTAATTATCTTTTTTGAATGCATTTGACTTTCATTTGATTCAGATAGCATTGTTTGAATGTGTTTGACTTTCATTTGATTCAAATAGCTTTGTTTGAATGTGTTTGCCTTCCATTGGATTTAATTAGCTTTGTTTGAATGTGGTTGACTTTTAATTGATTCAATTTTATCTGTTGAATGCATTTGACTTTCATTTGATTCAAAAAGATTTGTTTGAATGTGTTTGACTTTCATATGATTCAATTAGTATCGTTGAATGCATTTGACAATCATTTGATTCAAAAATCTATGTTTGAATTTGTTTGACTTTCACTTGATTTAATTAGCTTTGTTTGAATGTGTTTGATTTTCACTTGATTTAATATGCTTTGTTTAAAGTGGATAACTTTCATTTGATTCAATTAGCTTTGTTTGAATGTGGTTGACTTTCATTTGATTCAATTAGGTTTGTTAGGATGCCATTGACTTTCGTTTGATTTAATTAGGTTTGTTAGAATGCCATTGACTTTCATTTCATTAGATTAGCTTTGTTGAATGCATATGACTTTCATTTGATTCAAAAAGCTTTGTTTGAATATGTTTGACTCTCATTTAATTCAATTAGCATCGTTGAACGCATTTGACAGTCATTTGATTCAAAAAGCTTTATTTTAATTACCTAGACTTTCACTTGATTCAATTAGCTTTTTTGAATGGATTTAACTTTCATTTGACTTAAAATTCTTTGTTTGAATGTGTTTGACTCTTATCTGATTCAAATAACATTTCTTGAATGTGTTTGACTTTCATTTGGTTCAAATAGCTTTGTTTATATGTGTTTGACTTTCATTTGATTCAATTAGCTTTGCTTGAATGTGGTTAACTTTCAATTGAGTCAATTTGCTTTGTTGAATGCATTTGACTTTTATTTGATTCAAAAAGTTTTGTTTGACTGTCATATGATTCAATTAGCCTCGTTGAATGCATTTGACAATCATTTGAATCAAAAAGCTTTGTTTGAATTCTTTGGACTTTTACTTGATTCAATTAGCTTTTTTCAAAGCATTCGACTTTCATATGATTTAATTAGCTTTGTTTCAATGTTTTTTACTTTCATTTCATGCAATTAGCTTTGTCTGAATGTGTTTTCCTTTCGTTTGATTTAATTATCTTTTTTGAATGCATTTGACTTTCATTTGATTCAAATAGCATTGTTTGAATGTGTTTGACTTTCATTTGATTCAAATAGCTTTGTTTGAATGTGTTTGCCTTCCATTGGATTTAATTAGCTTTGTTTGAATGTGGTTGACTTTTAATTGATTCAATTCGATCTATTGAATGCATTTGACTTTTATTTGATTCAAAAAGATTTGTTTGAATGTGTTTGACTTTCATATGATTCAATTAGTATCGTTGAATGCATTTGACAATCATTTGATTCAAAAAGCTATGTTTGAATTTGTTTGACTTTCACTTGATTTAATTAGCTTTTTTGAAATCATTTGACTTTCTTTTGATTGAAAAAGCTTTGTTTGAATGTGTTTGATTTTCACTTGGTTTAATATGCTTTGTTTGAATGTGGTTAACTTTCATTTGATTCAATTAGCTTTGTTTGAATGTGGTTGACTTTCATTTGATTCGATTAGGTTTGTTTGAATGCCATTGACTTTCGTTTGATTTAATTAGGTTTGTTAGAATGCCATTGACTTTCATTTGATTCAATTAGCTTTGTTGAATGCATATGACTTTCATTTGATTCAAAAAGCTTTGTTTGAATGTGTTTGACTTTCATTTGATTCAATTAGCATCGTTGAACGCATTTGACAGTCATTTGATTCAAAAAGCTTTGTTTAAATTACCTAGACTTTCACTTGATTTAATTAGCTTTTTTGAATGGATTTAACTTTCATTTGATTTAAAAAGCTTTGTTTAAACGTGTTTGACTTTCACTTGATTTAATTACTTTTTTTTAATTGCATTTGACTTTCAGTTGATTCAAAAAGATTTGTTTGAATGTGCTTGACTTTCATATGATTCAATTAGCATCGTTGAATGGATTTGACAATCATTTGATTCAAAAAGCTTTGTTTGACTTTCACTTGATTCAAATTGCTATTTTGAATGCATTTGAATTTCATTTGATTGAAAAAGCTTTGTTTGAATGTGTTTGACTTTTATTTGATTAAATTAGCTTTGTTTGAATGTGATTGACTTTCATTTGAATCAATTAGCTTTGTTTAATGCATTTGACTTTCATTTAATTAAAAAAGCTTTGTTTGAATGTGTTTGACTTTAATTTGATTCAAATAGCTTTGTTTGAATGATTTTGACTGTCACTTGATTTAAATACCTTTTTTGAATGCGTTTGACTTTCATCTGATTCAAATTGCATTTCTTGAATGTGTTTGACTTTCATTTGGTTCAAATAGCTTTGTTTAAATATGTTTGACTTTCATTTGATTCAATTAGCTTTGCTTGAATGTGGTTAACTTTCAATTGAGTCAATTTGCTTTGTTGAATGCATTTGACTTTTATTTGATTCGAAAAGTTTTGTTTGACTGTCATATGATTCAATTAGCCTCGTTGAATGCATTTGACAATCATTTGATTCAAAAAGCTTTGTTTGAATTCTTTGGACTTTTACTTGATTCAATTAGCTTTTTTCAAAGCATTCGACTTTCATATGATTTAATTAGCTTTGTTTGAATGTTTTTGACTTTCATTTGATGCAATTAGCTTTGTCTGAATGTGTTTGACTTTCGTTTGATTTAATTATCTTTGTTGAATGCATTTGACTTTCATTTGTTTCAGATAGCATTGTTTGAATGTGTTTGACTTTCATTTGATTCAAATAGCTTTGTTTAAATGTGTTTTCCTTCCATTGGATTTAATTAGCTTTGTTTGAATGTGGTTGACTTTTAATCGATTCAATTTGATTTGTTGAATGCATTTGACTTTCATTTGATTCAAAAAGATTTGTTTGAATGTGTTTGACTTTCATATGATTCAATTAGTATCGTTGAATGCATTTGACAATCATTTGATTCAAAAAGCTATGTTTGAATTTGTTTGACTTTCACTTGATTGAATTAGCTTTTTTGAAATCATTTGACTTTCTTTTGATTCAAAAAGCTTTGTTTGAATGTGTTTGATTTTCACTTGATTTAATATGCTTTGTTTGAATGTGGTTAACTTTCATTTGATTTAATTAGCTTTGTTTAAATGTGGTTGACTTTCATTTGATTCAATTAGGTTTGTTAGAATGCCGTTGACTTTCGTTTGATTTAATTAGGTTTGTTAGAATGCCATTGACTTTCATTTCATTCAATTAGCTTTGTTGAACGCATATGACTTTCATTTGATTCAAAAAGCTTTGTTTGAATGTGTTTGACTCTCATTTGATTCAATTAGCATCGTTGAACGCATTTGACAGTCATTTGATTCAAAAATCTTTGTTTGAATTACCTAGACTTTCTCTTGATTCAATTAGCTTTTTTGAATGGATTTAACTTTCATTTGATTTAAAAAGCTTTGTTCAAATGTGTTTGACTTTCACTTGATTTAATTACTTTTTTTTAATTACATTTGACTTTCAGTTGATTCAAAAAGATTTGTTTGAATGTGCTTGACTTTCATATGATTCAATTAGCATCGTTGAAAGGATTTGACAATCATTTGATTCAAAAAGCTTTTTTTGACTTTCACTTGATTCAAATCCCTATTTTTAATGCATTTGAATTTCATTTGATTGAAAAAGCTTTGTTTGAATGTGTTTGATTTTTATTTGATTAAATTAGCTTTGTTTGAATGTGATTGACTTTCATTTGAATCAATTAGCTTTGTTCAATGCATTTGACATTCATTTAATTCAAAAAGCTTTGTTTGAATGTGTTTGACTTTCATTTGGTTCAAATAGCTTTGTTTATATGTGTTTGACTTTCATTTGATTCAATTAGCTTTGCTTGAATGTGGTTAACTTTCAATTGAGTCAATTTGCTTTGTTGAATGCATTTGACTTTCATTTGATTCAAAAAGTTTTGTTTGACTGTCATACGATTCAATTAGCCATGTTGAATGCATTTGACAATCCTTTGATTCAAAAAGCTTTGTTTGAATTCTTTGGACTTTTACTTGATTCAATTAGCTTTTTTCAAAGCATTCGACTTTCATATAATATTATTAGCTTTGTTTGAATGTTTTTGACTTTCATTCGATGCAATTGGCTTTATCTGAATGTGTTTGCCTTCCATTGGATTTAATTAGCTTTGTTTGAATGTGGTTGACTTTCAATTAATTCAATTTGATTTGTTGAATGCATTTGACTTTCATTTGATTCAAAAAGATTTGTTTTAATGTGTTTGACTTTCATATGATTCAATTAGTATCGTTGAATGCATTTGACAATCATTTGATTCAAAAAGTTATGTTTTAATTTGTTTGACTTTCACTTGATTCAATTAGCTTTTTTGAACTCATTTGACTTTCTTTTGATTTTAAAAGCTTTGTTTGAATGTGTTTGAATTTCACTTGATTCAAATTAGCTTTGTTTGAATGTGGTTAATGTTTCGGGGTTTTCTGATGTCCTGCGGGAGAGTTACAATTCCGAGACTGGAACCGGACGCCTGTACCTGCAAAATAACGGAGACTCCTGAGAGCTCCGCCTCCAACGGTCAAGTTAGTACCTGATTAAGGAGTAATTAATACAGAAATTAAAGTAATAAGGTCTCTCTAGGTGAGAGTATTTAATGTAGGTAATCTGCTTTGCTAGCGAGATCAGCCGGTTATTAATGTGTTCCGTAAATTATTCGGTCCCCTGATTAATGAGGATTAATCGAGTATTTATAGCCTTGGGAAGCGTGCAACTCTCTAGGTTTAAGGTAAACCTAGGGCCGATCGGGCTTCTAGACTGAAATGGGCCTTGATGGCCGGTTGTCCCATTTGGCATGGGTGGACACGTGGCGTGTCTTAAGTGGTCCATGGAGGACGCGTGGCGGAACCTGGTTGGTCCACTTGTCAAACGGTGCTTGGTGGATAAAAATCCCCTAATCATTTGCCCCTCACAGGTGGCACGCGACTGGTCACGTGTCGCCTGTGACAGGCGTCGCACGGTGACAGGCGACGGCCCGTTACAGGTGTCACCTTGCAGACGGCCGGGAGATTCTCCCGCCCAAATTTGAATTCGGAAGCGACCCTTCGCCTTCTCATTTTGCCTATAAAAGGAAGTGCTGACTTCGGCCATTTTCACATTTGAGAATTTTTGCGAGAACATTCGGACCCCTGAACTTGCTCTGACATTTTCGGACTTTTTCTGCCTACCGCCTGTTCTGTCAAGCCGACTGACCCGAACTTTCAGGACTTCATCAACTGTCATCCGTTCAGGTAACTCAATTCTCTTACTCTTAATTTTCTTTTTACTTTTTGAAATGGCACCATGGAAGCACACGACACGCCCTAAGTTAGTGATCAGCCGGTCACCGGGGACGGCTGAATCTAGGACTAGGAGTGCCGCCTGCCCTTTTCTGGACCCATCTTTGCCCTTTATACAAAGTCCGACTGAATCTGTGTCTATGCAGAACGTGATGGCCAGAACAAAAAAGACTGCTAGAATATCAAACTCAGACGGCTCCTCCCAAAGGGTACTCCTTAGCGAAACATCTGACCAGGCGCCAGATGTGGAACGAGGCGACTGTCAAGCTGACAGTTCTGAGAGAGGGACCAAGGTGTTCCCTTCTCATCTAACCGTGGACATGTCCAATTTACCTTCTGCTCCTTCTAAGGGAGAGGAGGCGGGCCCCTCTAGGAGAGGGGAGGAGTCGTCCTCTTCGGACTCGTCAGGGGACGAGTCCGATTCCAGCTCTTCTGACCATAGTTCTTCTGACTCAGAAGAAAAACATAACCGCCTACAAGAGGCGAGAAGTTCCCATGCAGTGGAGAAGGGGGATAATTGGGCAGAGCCGTCCGCCTCTTACAGAGAGGAAAACACCCCCTACTACTGCAGGGTGCCCCGGGGCCGGATCGCAACCATGCGAGACAACGTGGCTAGCTTTATTGCTAACCACAAAATGGGCCCGGAGTATTTACTGTTTGTGCCGGATCCAGAAGATACTGTCGTCTGGCCGGCTGGTACCAGCTATGGTGACGGCTGTTTTGGCTGCTATGTGGCGGCCATCAAAGCTGGTCTGCGCTTCCCATTACATCCGGCTGTTCAGCGGATTTTAGATGGGTATGATCTGGGGTTATGGCAGTTAGCCCCCAACTCTTGGGTAAACGTACTCGGCTATGTGGCCGGGTGCGAACTGAACGGGGTGGAGCCAAGTTTTGAGGCTTTCGCCCACATGAACTATCTCAGCCGGACCCCTAAGTCGGGAGGTACCGGCTGGTATCAACTAACAAGCCACAGGGGTTACCTCATGACGAGAGGTAAGGCAAACAAATGGAAGGATTGGCGGAACACCTTCCTTATTATCGAGAGTTCAGACACGGAGCTGAACAAACGTTTTAACAAGTGGAACAGGGATCCGCCTCTTCTTGCAGGCGGCCGCAGCATGCCGCCTGTTCCCCCAAAGGCTAAAAGAGAGATCCTAGACAAAGGACTCTTCAAAGTAGAGACTAGGGTGAACTCTACTTCAGGGGTACGAGAGCAAGTACCCCTACACTGCGTCCCGAGCTTCAAGTGGCTCTATGATGAGTACTTCTTGGCCGCCTGTGGCCTCGGCAGTCGGTGCTCTAGAGGTAGCCGGCCTGACGAATACTCTGTTTTCTCACGCCTTGTTTACTTGGGATTTTTACTAACTTTGCTGTTTATTTCTTTCAGCCGACGCCATGAGTAAAATAACAGCATCTAAGACTGCGGCGGCCATGCTGCGGGTCTCGCTAATGAAGCAGTCGTATGCCGACTCCCCCAGCAAGGAGGCACCCTTGGTAAGCTTTGAAAACTCTTCTCCTTTTAGTTGTATTATGCATATACTAACTCTTTTTGTTTTCAGTCTGGCACTCCAAGGGCTTCTTCCTCGCAACAGCCGGACCCCAAGGCCCGGAGGACGACTGTTGCAAGCTCTCCTGGGTCTTCCAGGAAAACAGTGGCGGCTGAGAAGCAGCCGGCCACTTCTTCAAAAACCCAGGCGGGGCCGCCTAGATGTATGGACACTTGCTTGTAAAAACTCACTCTTGCTTCCTTCTTGATTAGGTCTAACTTGTTTTTCCTTCTGCTTAATGCAGCCGGCCCCCAGGGACTTGACTTGGTTGAGGTAGCCAAGTCAATGGTTAAAGTAGTTCCTCCCTCTGACAGGGAGGCGGTCAAGGGTGCCGGCACCCTTGACCTCGATGGAATTTCGGGGATCCTAGCTGAGGTATACCCTTTTGAAGTTCCAGGACGCCTGTTAACCCTTTTGATTGGAAACTGACGCCTGTTTTTCTTTGTACTTAGGCCCTGCTCCGAGTCAACAGCCTTCGCAAGCCGATTGATCGGAAAAACAAAGAGGTAAAGGCCGCAAAGGCTATGGCCGCCTCCAGCTGTGATAAAGCAATGTTTCAAATTGCCCAAAATGAAGTACTGACCATTGATCTTCTTTATTATCAGGCGCAGGCGACCGCCGCTGTTCGGGCTCAGCTAGAGGCGGCCCAAAAGAAGGTTGACGAGCTGGAGGGGACCGTCACCAAACTTAAAGCCGAGCTGAAGCCCCTTCGTCAGAAAATGCACTCTTACGAAGCCATGGAGAAATCTTTGGCTAACGTAAAAGAACGCCTGGTGAACCAGGAGAAGAGTCTTACCCAAGAGCTCTCGGACAAGGCCGAGCAAGAGAAACAAGAGCTCGTCCGGGAGATGGTGGAAGACTCCGCCCAAATCCAACGCATGACCTGGGAACGACTGTTCCCCAGTGCCGACTTTGCCTCATGGGAAAGAACATATCGCCAGTGTTCGGAAATATATAATCAACAGATCCTGGCGGCTGCTGAAGAAGAGGCGATGGACGTTGCGTTGGAGGAGGAAGAGGCTGTTGTGGCGCTTGTGCCACTTGGGGGTAAGGCATCAAAAGATGATGCAGCTAAGGCCGAGTCCAGCAAGAAGAGTGCTGACCAGGCGGCTGCTGCTGATACTGAACTGCCCCCTTCTTAAGCTTTAAGTATATTTTTTCTTTTCACGGCCTGCGTGCCGTTTGCTTTGTAATTACCCGGCCAGGGGGCCGGGGTTTTGAATATTCTGCTGGTCTTTTATGGCCGGCTCATTTTAATCAAATTTTTTGTTTTTGTTCAAATTTGTCTAAGTATTTGAAATTTGCTCACTAGACAGACTGTTGTGTATGGCCGAACGTTAAGACAGGTACAAATAGTAAGTATGCCGCCTATGCCCTGGACGACTGGTTGTCTGTTTCCAGGATAGATGATCAGTCGGCCATTTAATCAATCGGTATTCGAACTCTTTATTCAATTTGACCAAGTAAATAGAATTACCAAGTAGCCAAGGAATTTAAGTAGGAAAACAAGCGGCGGGTACCGGTTGTTTCCCTTTATTGCCAATGTTGGCCTCTAATTTGTTATTTGTTAACCTAGCAAGAGTATTGGTTGAGAGCCTTTGTTTATAAAAACAAGTGGACGACTCGTACCTTTCAGGCTCAGTACTAAGTTTGAGTGACTATTAAGTTAACATAGGAGTTACTTAGTCTTCGTCACAATCTTGATTGAGTAGTAAAGGTATCAGGCGGCGTAGGCCGGCTAGACCCCTTGATTTACCAATGTTTGTTGGCTATTTACTCAATAGGTTATCCAGTAGGAATAGGGGTTCGAGTGCCCTTGTTTGTATAAAACAGGCGGACGACTCAAACTTTTTAGGTTCCATACCAAATTTGAAGGAGTGACTATGAGTTAACTTTGGAGTTACTCAGTCGCCGTCACTTTTGTTTGAGAAGTAGAGGTACCAGGCGGCGTAGGCCGGCTAGACCCCTTGATTCGCCAATGTTTGTTGGCTATTATCTCAATAGGTACCCCTGCATTTATCCCAAGTAATACAGGCGGTCATCTGACTCAGATGTCAACTGCTACCACTGGTTTGGTTAGTGATAGAGTTATCCTTGTCTCAAAAACGGCTACGTGGTTGCCCTTTGGGACAGTCGTATAGGTGCCGTGTAATTAGTTTATAGAACAATGTTCCACCCAAAAGGGAGCTGCTCTCTGCGACGAATTTCATCCGAATGGATGCCGCCGGACGCCTGCTATAATGTTGGGACAGGTCGGATTAGTTTTTAAAAGTTAGATCAGTTGACTAGGCGCCTGGTCTGATCATTCGGCCGGTGGCCTTGGTAAGTTCTTGGTGAACGTAGGTGCTAAGTCAAAGAAGGGTAGCCGCCTGTTAGGCACAGGGTCGGCCAGGCCCTAATCTTTTTAGCTAAGTATTGTGAGTAAAATACTCAATGGAGAGTAGCCGACTGTAAAGGTACAGACGGCATGCCCCTCTGATGATAGAGTGAAAAAAACTCAATGGAGAGTAGCCGACTGTAAAGGAACAGACGGCATGCCCCTCTGAAGATAGAGTGAAAAAACTCAATGGAGAGTAGCCGACTGTAAAGGTACAGACGGCATGCCCCTCTGAAGATAGAGTGAAAAAACTCAATGGAGAGTAGCCGACTGTAAAGGTACAGACGGCATGCCCCTCTGAAGATAGAGTGAAAAACTCAATGGAGAGTAGCCGACTGTAAAGGTACAGACGGCATGCCCCTCGTAATACAAAATTGAATAGTAAGTGCCAACTTTATTAAGTAGCTCTTTACTTTACATCATTCAAAAGAAATATTTCTTAAGGTTATCTACATTCCAAGTTCGAGGCAACGGTTGTCCGTCTGGTGTTTCCAGACGGTAGGTACCGTCCCTGACTTCCGCATAGATTCGGTAGGGTCCTTCCCAGTTGGGAGTTAGTTTGCCAGACTCGTTAGCCCTACCAACTGCTTCCATTTTTCTAAGTACAAAGTCCCCTACTTTGAGTGGACGCCTGTGCACTTTCTTGTTGTATGATCTAGTCATTCTCAGGCGGTAGATTTCATGGCGCAAAACAGCATTGCCCCTCTTTTCAGGAAGTGAATCTAATGCCAGGCGCATAGCTTCCCAGTTTGCCTCTTCGTCATATAGCATTACTCGAAGAGTCGGCTCGTAGTGTTCTATTGGAAGAACAGCTTCTGCACCATAAGTTAGGAGGAATGGAGTTTCTCCAGTCGCCCTTTTTCAGTCGTCCTAATGGCCCAAAGAACATGTGGTAGTTCATCTGCCCATAGGCCGCCTGCTCGTTCAATTTTTTTCTTGAGACCGTCTGAGATGATTTTATTAAAGGCTTCTACCTGGCCGTTTGCTTGTGGACGGCCGACAGATGCAAAGTAATGTCCAATTCCTTGGTCTCCCAACCAGCTTTTGAGAACAGGCGTCTCAAATTGGGGACCATTATCAAAAACCATAGACATGGGAACCCCGAACCGAGTGATGACGTTTTTCCAAATGAATGAAATTACATCTTTCGTCTTGATTCCCTTTACAGCCTCCGCCTCTACCCATTTAGTGAAGTAGTCAACGGCAACAAGTATATACCTTCTGCCGCCTGTAGCAGGCGTATATGGACCCAGAATGTCCATGCCCCACTTAGCAAACGGTAGTGGGCTGTGAATGGTAGTGAGGTCAGTAGCCGGACGGTGAATTAATTTGCCAAACCTTTGGCACTTGTCACATTTTTTCACCATCTCCATTGCATCTGCTTCCAAAGTAGGCCAAAAGTAGCCCTGCCGCCTTGCCCTTTGAGCAAGCATCCTACCACCTATATGGGAAGCACAGAAACCAGAGTGAAGATCATCTAGTATCTCTCGTCCCTTTTCAGGAGTAACACACTTTAAGAAGGGTTGAAGGTGCCCCCTCTTGTGCAGTTCCCCCTGTATCATTTCAAAACAGGAGGCTCGTTTTTTCAGTGATGCCGCCTGTTGAGGATCATCCGGCAGTGTACCGTTTGTCAGATATGCCCTGATTGAATCCATCCAGGTTGAGCTTCTGTCTAGAATTCCAATAGGATTTTCCTCGATGCTTCTCTTCTCCATTACTTCCAAAAACACAGTTCGAGGAGTATCGGAGGAGGCGGATGATGCTAATTTCGAGAGTGCATCTGCCTGGTTGTTTTTCTGATCTCGGTACTTGGATCAGATGGAAATCCTCAAGGGAGCCGACTGCTTGTCGGACCGCCTGTAAATATTTGATCATGGCCGGATGTGTTGCTTCGTATTCGCCATTGTACTGACTCACTATCAGTTGTGAATCAGAACAGGCGTCTATTTTCCTTGCCCCGGCCGCCTTACACATGCGGATCCCGGCTAGTAAAGCTTCATATTCTGCCTCATTGTTTGAAGCCTGGAAACTGAAGCGTAGAGCATACTCGAACCTGTCGCCCTCTGGAGATTGACATACGACGCCTGCTCCACAACCGTTTGAAGTAGAGCTTCCGTCCACATATACCTTCCAGACTTGGTCTGGAACTTGAGAGTCAGGAGGACGAGTCATCTCTACAATAAAGTCAGCAAAGGCTTGCCCCTTCACTGCTTTTCTAGGCTCGAAAGTTACTTCGAGACTCTGCATTTCTATGGCCCATTTGATCATTCGTCGGAGGACTCCATGGTGGTAAGGGGCCGCTTGATCGGTTGGTCGGTATACACGACGACTGCATGTGCCAGAAAGTAGGGCTTCAATTTTTTAACAGCCATGAAGAGTGCAAGACCAAATTTCTCCACTAGGGGATACCTCAACTCGGCATTTTTCAGTACGTGACTGACAAAGTAGACCGGAAGTTGACAGCCGTCCCTTTCAGCAAGGAGCACCGCGCTTAACGCATGATCAGAGACGGCCAGGTACATGTAGAGTTTTTCTTTGGGCAAAGGGCTGACCAGCCTTGGCAAGGAATGCAAGTGAACCTTTAATTTCTGGAAGGCGGCCTCAGCATCCGGCCCCCATTCAAACCTTGCCTTTTTCTTAATTGCCTGAAAAAAGTATAGGCATTTGTCGCCTGATCGGCTTAGAAATCTTCCCAAGGCCGCCAGACAACCTGTTAACTTCTGAACCTCTCGGACGGTACGAGGCGACTGCATGTCAATGACCGCCTGTACCTTCTCAGGGTTCGCCTCTATTCCTCTCTGGTTGATTAAGGAATCCGAGAAATTTCCCAGACTCAACTCCAAATACACATTTCTTGGGATTGAGCATGACATGGTGCCGCCTGAGTGTGGCGAAAGTTTCTCGGAGGTCCGTCAGATGATCTTTCTGAAGTTTAGTCTTAACAATCATATCATCAATGTATGCTCGACGTTTCTCCAATCTGATCAAAGAACACTGTGTTTATCATTCGTTGGAATGTAGCCGGGGCATTCTTAAGACCAAACGGCATGACCGTATAGCAGTATAATCCCTGATCAGTGACGAAGGCCGTCTTCTCCTGATCTTTCTTCCACAAAGGAATTTGATGAAAACCAGAATAGGCGTCCATAAAACTCATCAAGCATGGCCGGCTGTTGAGTCGACCAGGTTATCAATTTTGGGCAGAGGGTAACTGTCTTTGGGGCACGCCTTGTTCAAGTCTGTGTAGTCTACACACATTCGCCAGGTGCCATTCGGCTTTTTAACAAGTACCACATTTGCAACCCAATCTGGGAAGTAACATTGCCGAATGAACCCTGCATCAAGTAATTTTTTGACTTCGGCGGCGGCCGCCTGACCTCTTTCTTCACCATGGTTCCGCTTCTTTTGCCGTACCGGCTTCTTTTTCGGATCCACAGCGAGTTTGTGTACTGCCAGATCAGGACTAATGCCTGGCATTTCATGGACTTCAAATGCAAAGATGTCCTTGTATTCTTTCAACAGGTTGTGAAAGTCATCACCAAGGTTTCTCAGAGCAGTCGTCCCAACTTTGACTGATCGGTCAGGGCGGGAGTCGTCTAATATCAGGTCCGTATGCTCACCAGCGGCTGAGGGCGGAACTCATCCGGCCGGTCCTCTGCCATGGATTGCTATTTTTCTTGCCTTTCTGGCGGACTCTGTCTGGGACGCCTTTCTTTTTCTGTCGCCTGTTTCTTGAACAGGCGCACTTTCCTTGACATTGTCAAGGTCTGTTTTTTCTCCACTTGACCCAGTGGCCTTAGCAGTGGGTTTGACATCCGAGAGATAGCACTCTCGGGCCATCCTCTGATCTCCCCTTAGGGAGCCGACTGTTCCATTGTCCCTTTCAAACTTAAGCAGCATAAGTGACGGGATTATAAACAGCCTTGGCACTATTCAGGGTTGGGCGACCCAGAATCATGTTGTAGGCAGAGAGTTCCTCTACAACTAGGAATCGGACTACCATGTGTCGTCCTTCCCCTTTTTCGCCCAGGCGGACGGGTAAAGATCAACTCGTCCCAGTGGGTGGACGACTCCTCCTCCAAACCCTATTAAAGGGTGGGAGGCCGGATGTATGCAGTCCGTCTGATATTTCAGTTTTGACAGACATTTGCTGCTGATGAGATCTTGAAGAGCTCCCAGTAATCTATGAGGATTCGACCAACTCTCTTGGTTGGCCACTTTACATTCAATAACGAGAGGGTCGTCATGCGGCCCCCTTATTCCTCTAGATCCTCTTCAGTGATGACAATCTCAGGAAATGTATATTTGGACGGTCGTTCTTGGTGAACGGAATTTACATCTAACCGCCTTATATTATCTTTGTTGCCCCTAATAGTGGGGCCGCTCCTGAGAAGCCGCCTGCAATGGTGTAGACGACTGCATCATCTGTATCGGAACTGTCGGCCTGTTGATTCTTTTTTGGCCGACTGCTTTTTTTGAGGAAGTATTCCCCGTAGATTTCTTGACATAAGTGTCAAGATCACCTTGATCAGCCAAGCGGTCTAGGTACCGCATGAGACTAATGCAGTCGTTGGTGTGATGACCAATGTCATCATGATAAGCACAGATTTTGTCTTGGTTCCGGTTGCTCGCAGAACCCTTCATGGGGAGCGGTTTCTCAATTGAGAGCCGTCCCTTTATTTCTTTTAGGATAAACTGGTTATCCTTGTTAAACACATACTTTGGGGAGTATGGTTTGAATTCCTTTTTCTTCTTGGCCGGCTGTTTAGAGGAATCAGCCGCCCAGACCCCTTTTCTTTTTTCATCTTTGTTGGACGACTGTTTCTGTCGTCCTTCTCTATTGTCGAACCTCTTCCCGTCCGACTGTTTCATTGTACACAGATCAGTCGCCTGTATATAGGCTTCTGCTTCAATCAAGGCCTCTTGAAGAGTCGCCACCCTTTTTCGAACTAAATCAAATTTGAAGGTAGACCCGTCTTTGAGACCTCTAAAAAAGTCAGTATAAGCTACCTCATCCGGTAACCCTTGAATCTGTATTCTCATCAGGTTGAACCGCCTGATGTAGGAACGAAGCCCCTCCTTTTCACCCTGCTGAATTGTTCCCAAATCAAGGGTCGTTTTCTTCGCAGGGATGTTCATTGCAAAGTTGGAGGCAAATAAGTAAGCAAGCGTCCTGAAACTGTTTACACAACCAGTCGGCAGGTTGCCGAACCATTGCTGTGCAATTCCCTTGAGAGTTGCTGGGAAACACTTGCACCAAGTGGGATCATCCAACCCTTGAAGGTACATCAGGTTGGTGAATGCCATCAGATGGTCTTCCGGGTTAGTAGTGCCATCATAGGCGCCTACTAAAACATTTTTTACTTTGGCCGGCTGAGCGGCTTCAGTAATTTCCTTGGAGAAGGCCGACGGCTGTTCACCAAGTCTAAGCAGCCGTAGCTGCCAGTCCATAGGTTGGACGTTTTTTGCTGCAGGTCCACCAAATGGAGGTGGCTGCATAAAATATTGTTGTTGCGGCACAAATGGCAAATTTGGTACCGCCTGCGCACTATGAAAGCCAGACTGTCGGGAGGTGCCGCCTGACTGACTCTCATGGTACGACTGAGTTGGCCTCATCGAGGCATTTCGCAAACTGTCCTGAAAATTTGAAGTAGAAGCCGACTCTGATAATCGGTCACTCCTCTTCTGCTCTAGCAGGTGCCGAGCATCTGTGAACGTTTGCTTTGACCCGTCCGCCTGAATATGACGAACCGGTTTCCTATTTCCCGTAGGATAACAGAGTTTTGTGAAATCAAGAGCAGACGGCTCCCGCTTCTTAGATTTAGGATGGGGAGTCGCCTCTCGCCCTTGAACTGGCTTCCTCTTCAGTGAAGTGGAAGGTTTTTTGGCCGCCTGCTCTTTGACTGAAGCAGGCGGTTTTTTGTTGATCAACTCTTGGATCTCTCCCTTGAATCCCCTCATGAAGGTCATGAGTTCGTTCCTTGTGATGGGAGCAGACCCATCAGTCGGCTGTTGCCGAGCAAGCGGTGCGCCTGCTGGCTCGCTTCCTGTTTGAAGATACTCCCGTTCCCTTATTTCAGTATGACGGGTACGGCGGGCCCTTAGGGTCCCGTCTGGAGCTGTATGAGTTTCAACTTCAAATTCACTTTCGGTATCATGGTCCGACTGAACTTGAGGGTCGTCTAGGGGACGCCTCTCTTCTGGGTCGGTACAGACTTGGATGCCATCTCTGAAGTACTCTCCCCACAGACGGGCGCCAAATGTTTCGGGGTTTTCTGATGTCCTGCGGGAGAGTTACAATTCCGAGACTGGAACCGGACGCCTGTACCTGCAAAATAACGGAGACTCCTGAGAGCTCCGCCTCCAACGGTCAAGTTAGTACCTGATTAAGGAGTAATTAATACAGAAATTAAAGTAATAAGGTCTC
Source organism: Chenopodium quinoa (assembly GCF_001683475.1). Classification (NCBI taxonomy): domain Eukaryota; kingdom Viridiplantae; phylum Streptophyta; class Magnoliopsida; order Caryophyllales; family Amaranthaceae; genus Chenopodium; species Chenopodium quinoa. The sequence continues at coordinate 121,746 of NW_018745338.1, forward strand.
TCTAGGTGAGAGTATTTAATGTAGGTAATCTGCTTTGCTAGCGAGATCAGCCGGTTATTAGTGTGTTCCGTAAATTATTCGGTCCCCTGATTAATGAGGATTAATCGAGTATTTATAGCCTTGGGAAGCGTGCAACTCTCTAGGTTTAAGGTAAACCTAGGGCCGATCGGGCTTCTAGACTGAAATGGGCCTTGATGGCCGGTTGTCCCATTTGGCATGGGTGGACACGTGGCGTGTCTTAAGTGGTCCATGGAGGACGCGTGGCGGAACCTGGTTGGTCCACTTGTCAAACGGTGCTTGGTGGATAAAAATCCCCTAATCACTTTCATTTGATTCAATTAGCTTTGTTTGAATGTG